>NC_046656.1:10904816-11207878 GCF_900324485.2 Mastacembelus armatus
GTTCTGTTCCTGAGACAAACGGTCACACAGCGAGATAGAGACACAGACAGCTCTCTTGCTGTCTGGCTCTTTGTCCTGCTGCTGTTCCTGTCTGTCTCCCTGCTGCTGCTGCAACTGATTATCTACCTCAGCTGGAAACTCAGAGAGGGTAGGCATATGATTAACTAGCCATGTCCAGACCATTTGCTACTTCATACTTACAACGCTGGCTGTTGTGTGGATACACGGATGCTGTGTAGAGACGACTTTCTCCAGGACCACACATATTATAAGTTATTATAAATACTGTATATCTCCACACTGTAAGGATTTCTCCATAAAAATCTACTCTGATGGGGAAATTTCACAGCTTGATATGAAATGCTTTTCCAATCACATCATTCTCTGTATGATACAAAATACTGTTTCTGAAAAACTGGGCAGCTCATGTCACTGTCCGGTAGAAAAAATGTAAATGGGCCCCAAAACTAAACTGCACTTTAAATAATAATAATATCTAAAATAGGCTGCAACAGAAAAAACACTCTGAAAACTAAGTCACATTTTAGGATAGTAAAAAATATTACATTATACAGTACAAGCATATGTACAGTACAAGTACAAGTACAGTAAACACAGTACAAGCACAATATATCAGCTTGTTTTGTCTCTTTTGTTCTTTCTTATTTAATTTGACTATGAAGCACATTGAGAGCCAGTCAAATTCTTTGAAAAAAAAAATTTTCCCGTCTCACCCCTATGGGTGGTGTGTGTGTCTTCCTCAATCTCGGGTCCTCTACCAGAGGCCTGGGAGTTTGAGGGTTCTTCGCAGTATCTTAGCTGTTCCTAGCACTGCGCTCTTCTGGACTGAGATCTCTTATGTTGTTCCTGGGATCTGTTGGAGCCACTCTCCCAGTTTGGGGGTCACAGCCCCGAGGGTGCCGATTACCACGAGGACCACTGTTGCCTTCACCTTCCACATCTTTTCTAGCTCTTCTTTAAGCTCTTGGTATTTCTCAAGCTTCTCGTGTTCCTTCTTTCTGATGTTGCTGTCACTTGGGATCGCTACATCTATCACTACGGCTTTCTTCTGCTGTTTGTCCACCACTACTATGTCCGGTTGGTTAGCCATCACCTGTTTGTCGGTCTGTATCTGGAAGTCCCACAGGATCTTAGCTCGGTCATTCTCCCTCACCTTTGGAGGCGTGTCCCATTTTGACCTTGGGACCTCCAGCCCATACTCGGCACAGATGTTCCTGTACACTATGTCGGCCACTTGGTTATGGCGTTCCATGTACGCTCTGCCTGCTAGCATCTTACAACCTGCTGTTATGTGCTGGTTTGTCTCAGGGGCATCTTTGCACAGCCTGCACCTGGGGTCCTGCCTGGTGCGGTAGACCCCGGCCTCTATCGATCTTGTGCTCAGGGCCTGTTCTTGTGCCGCTACAATCAGTGCCTCTGTGCTGTCTTTCAGTCCAGCTTTTTCCAGCCACCGGTAGGACTTTTCAATATCAGCCACTTCTTGTATCTGTCGGTGGTACATGCCATGCAGGGGTTTGTCCTGCCATGATGGTTCTCGCTCTTCTTCCTCTGCATCGGGCTTCTGTTGCCTGAGATATTCACTAAGTATTCCATCGCTTGGGGCCATCTTCCTGATGTACTCATGGATCTTGGCTGTTTCATCTTGGATGGTGGCTCTGATGCTCACCAGTCTCCGGCCTCCTTCCTTCTTCTTAGTGTACAGTCTCAGGATGCTGGATTTGGGGTGAAGTCCTCCATGCATTGTGAGGAGCTTCCTTGTCTTGACATCAGTGGCTTCTATGTCCTCTTTTGGCCAGCTTATTATGCCAGCGGGGTATCTGATGACCGGCAGGGCGTAGGTGTTGATGGCTTGGACCTTGTTCTTCCCATTTAGCTGACTTCTTAGGACTTGCCTTACTCTCTGTAGGTATTTGGCTGTGGCTGCTTTCCTTGCCGCTTCTTCCTGGTTCCCATTTGCCTGTGGGACTCCAAGGTACTTGTAGCTCCCCTCAACATCCGCTATGCTGCCTTCTGGGAGTTCAACTCCTTCAGTCCTGACAACCTTCCCTCTCTTTGTTATCATTCGACCACACTTGTCCAGTCCGAATGACATTCCAATGTCGTTGCTGTATATCCTGATGGTGTGGATCAGTGAGTCGATGTCTCGCTCAGTCCTGGCATACAGCTTGATGTCATCCATGTACAGGAGGTGGCTGATGGTTGCCCCATTTCACAGTCGGTATCCGAAGCCAGTCTTAGTGATGATCTGGCTGAGGGGGTTCAGGCCTATGCAGAACAGCAGCGGGGACAGAACATCTCCTTGGTAGATGCCGCACTTGATGGAGACTTGTGCTACCGGCTTGAGGTTGGCTACTAGGTTTGTTGTTGTTTTCCACAGTCCCATTGAGTTCCTTATGAAGGTTCTTAGGGTCCTATTGATGTTGTACAGCTCCAGGCATTCCAGGATCCATGTGTGAGGCATTGAGTCGTTGAGCTTCCATGTTGTGCAGAGGCAGGTTATCGGACGGTAGTTGGATGGGACTGCTCCCTTTTGGGGGTCCTTCAGGATCAGGACTGTCCTGCCTTCAGTTAGCCACTCTGGGTGAGTCCCATCCATTAGCAGCTGGTTCATTTGAGCTGCCAGGCGCTCATGGAGGGCAGTTAGCTTCTTTAGCCAGTAGGTGTGGATCATGTCAGGCCCCGGTGCTGTCCAGTTCTTCATGTTTGAGACCCTTTCTCAGATATCTGCCTTTGCGATGGTTACTGGTTCCTGTTCAGGGAACAAGCTGTGATATATACACAATATATCACAGCTTGTTTTGTCTCTTTTGTTCTTTCTTATTTAATTTGACTATGAAGCACATTGAGAGCCAGTCAAATTCTTTGTGTCCAACATCCTGGACCATTAAAGTTGACTGTGAGACTATCAGTTATTGTTTTGCATGTACTGATCCAGATACATTTTACACTGTAAATGGGTACTTTTTTTTGGTAAATTAGACTTAATTATAAACAGCTTTGACTTTACACTGCACAGTGACAACCTGTAACACCTTAGTCATTTCAAAGTATAAATGTCCAAATATACCGAGGGAAGCTGCTGAAAGACATCGTGTGATTGGCCAACAGGTAAGTTACATTATACTACTCACTTTATTCTCGTCTGTTTTTTTCAATGTGTCCGTTTTGTCCCTTAGTTGAGGCTGAGCTGTCGGAGTTTCCGCAGGACAGAAGCGCCATCTACAGGCAGACATACAGATGTGCGCCCCTGAGGAAGAGAAGCGCCAAGTCGCATCCACACACCTGACAGGGCGTGATCGACGCAGGCGCACATCACCTGCTGAAATCAAGTCTGCTGCTCCAGCTGTCCTTTCAACATGGGCTCAGCTGCCTCTGCAGAGCTGTGAACAGCAGCAGGTGCCTGTGGGGACCCAGCTCAGCCTTAATTTAATTACCTTAAGACGCGTGTTGAAAACCACACACTGCTGCTGGGAACTCTAGAAACTGTTTCTAACCTTCTCGCTGTACAATACTTTGATATTTTCATGGAAATAAAAGTATCTTTTCATTTTTGCCCTTTTTAAGAAAGTTTATAAAAGCTGGAAAGTGCTGTTTGGTACATGACACTTACTGTTCACATTACATTACATTTACTAGACAGCGCAACTTAAGTACACAAACATAAAAATTGAGAACTCAAATGTTTATATCTAAATCAGACAAATTAATGAATGAATTGAATGAAACGTGAACATTTCTGAGTATAACAAGTCTTTATTTAAACAGTGTTACACAGAGGAGGAGTGGCAGTGTGTGTGGGGAGACACAAGACAAGCTGCTAGATAGAAACAATAAAAACCTACCAGTGATCAGTGGTTTGCTAAGAGGGAGCAATGAGGCAACTGTGGTTTGTTTTCCAAAATTTGTTTTCTTTGACAGTGAGTTGTACTTTGTTACATACAAAACTGTGCTGGTTTTAATTGACCTTACACCGTCTCATCGGGGCAAACTGTAAAAAGCCTAAGGTATATCTATGATCTAATGTAATCCAAAAATAATTAGCCTTTTAAAACATCATCAGCCCTGCACTGAGGGTAAAGACTGAGTGAACCAGATGACTAACATTGCCATAATATAATCCCGTTAAGATCCATGGATACAACTCATCAGTTTCTTATTAAATGGAGATATACTAGGGAGTCGCCATGGTAACCACCTAAAACTGTCTAAGCTGTTTTGTATCACAATAAAAATAAATGTTGAAAAGGCAATCATTTGTGAGTCTTTACAGTCACCAAAAAAAAAAAAAAGCAATACCAAGATTTTGGAAAAACAGAGCTCACAGCCCCAAAGCTCCTGTGATTGGTTCAAAAAGCCCCTGGAAAGCAGTTAAACCTGCGGCTACAAAAATACAAAAAGGTGGCAGAAGGTTTGATTTGAAGTGGTGGTTTTTCCGTGTCAAAGCACTGTGAAAACATTACAAAGATCCAAGAGGGGGCACAACAGATCCCATCTGTCAACAATTAGATCAGTTTCACAGAGAAAAGACAAGTATGAGAAAAGCTGTGAATATGCTGTGATATTGTTTGTTGTTGATGTTTTTAAAAAGGTTTGTTTAACCTTTGAGGGGGGGGGGGGTAGTGAAAGCTTTCGAAGCTGCCTAGTGTTGGTTTGTTTTCTGTTTTTTCTGTTATTTAGTCTCTTTGCAACAGGGTGAGAGGTTAAAGCTCTGCCCTCATCTGGAATGTTGAGATTTAACTGCATAGTAAAGGTCAGACCAGCCTAGTCAGTCCAGGACTGAGGGATAAAGCAGGGTCAGATTACCAGGTACATGTAGTGTATACTTATCTCTTCACTGAAAACTGATGAATCATTTGTTTGACTCCATTTCACAATGCATTACATCCCATCAGACAGGAGAGTTAAAAAAGGGTTTTTATATTAATGTGGCACATCTTTGTTTACAATCAGTTAAATCTCAGGAAATATGTGTTTTTGTTTTGCACCTTTCATACCGAAAATCTGCGTCGACTTAAATGCATTAAATGTCATTTACACCGTCACATTTTTGTTGTTCTGCTGAACATTTGGGGTAATAAGACACACAACATGAATAAAACATCAGGAGACTTCATGAAGGGATTTTCAAGAGCACTTCAAACCATCTGAAACATTCCCTTTAAGCTGCATTTTACTGTTGAGCTGCTTTAAGAATTATTCAAACGGAGCGCTTCTGGCATCCCCCACAAAAACTGGTGCTCTTGAAGGGAAAAATGATCAAAACTTGCCTAGTTTTTCCTTTTTAAATGATGAATTTCATTTTCAAATTGAAACTGTTCAAAAGCATTAAAAAAAAAAAAAAAAAAAATCACATTAATGCATGAGAGTATTTGGTTACAGTTGAAACCGATACAGCACAGTGTCATGTCTAAATGAATCTTATCTGAACGTATCTGTATGAGCACAGATAATCTGTTATCTACACACTCTCAAACCAATTTAACAGTAGCCTTTTACTCTTGCAAGATGAAAGTGCATGAAGACACACTGCTTTTAATCGCAGATCTCATTATGTCTAGTAGCTTCTGTTGGTGTCAAAGTAACTGCTGAACTATGATGACACTCGGGCTCTTATGCAGAAATAGCAAACTGGTAGAAACTGCCTTGTTCTGAATTTGAAGTAGAACTAGTTTCAAGTTGTTCCAACTGCATTTTGGTACCTGTGCTGGTTGTAGCACAAAAAAAAAGAATAATTTAAATTGCAGATTATGTGTTAAGCATTGAACTAAGAGTTTTAAAACAGATTTAACTCACAGCAGGAAAGCATGACTGAATCTCACCAACATGCATCAATGCTCAAATGCTTTTTCATTCCCAAGTTGTTAGTCGGCACTGCACAGCACCGCTTCTGTCTCCCAATTATCCTTCATTTCACTGGTCTTCTCTCCCAGTCAAAAATTAGTTTACTGCTCCCTTGCTTCCCCGTGGCCCAATCGGAAGGGTTAGTGTTGTACAGTGGGCGGGCCAAAGGAGAGCGTTTAGCTAACAAAAAGCTGCATTATAGTTCCCATCTTTTTTTTTTTTTTTTTTTTTTTACTGTACAGAAAGTTGTATAGGCCAGTTTTAAAGTCAGTTCAATTTCAGTTCAAATTCATTTCAATTTAGTACAAATTAATCCAGAATTAAGATTTTTCAGTTCCCACCACTGTAAAAATGTCTTCTTAGATTTGAGTAGTGAACTGAACTGAATATGAACTCACTCAACTGCTAATCAACAAGGAATGTAGATGAATAACAAAACAAAACATCAAAAAGACAAAACCATAAAAATAAAAATAAAAAAACTGGAGTTTACTGTGGTATTTTCACTAACAGCTCCCAATTTTCTATAATTATTACTAACAACATGTGATAAGGTGACACGTTTCTTCTTCTATCCTACCGTGAACGTGTGAGACTTCGGGGAGGGGAAAAAAACTTTAAAAATTCCTGGAGTTCATGAATGTTGTTATTATTTTTTTAAAAACACTTCTATTTTGTCACCCTGGAGGGCGAGAGCTGTAATTTACTTCAATAAAACATATTAGGATTGCACCAATACCACATTTTCATATAGTTCCACGTACAAAGTGTCAGATCATTATTTTTGGACTAAAATGAACTAGGTAAAACCTTTCTCTCTTGGGATCGCCAGAATCTAAAAAAAAAAAAGGACAAACATGCTTTACACTGGTACTGGTAAAATAATCAGTCCAGTGCCAGTTATCAATTTATGCCTTGGATCACATCAGTGTTAGTCATCAGTGCAATCCCCAAGTATTTTCTCTTTGTATTTTTTGTAAAACACACAGTTAAAAAAAAAAAAACAACAAAAAAAACTGTTAAAAAACAAAAACACGCTACAAATGTTAGGCTAACAAAGTGGTTTTGTTTTTGCTCGGTCAAACAGAGCGAGGATATTACTTTTCTTTTTCTTGGTTTTGGAGTGATGGGATTCAGATGCACCACAGACATGTAAGAAAGACTGACTGGGAAGAGACTGGCAACTTCTCTCCATGTGTCTAAACCTTCTCCTCCTGTTCTTTAGCTCCTCTTCAGTCGGTCAAGCTTGGTTGTTGTAAAGTGATGAAGGTCGTTCAACGTCAAAAGGAGAAAACAGTCACGATGGGCCCCTTCAACTCTGGATATTGAGCGGGAGAACAGAGGTGAAGGCAGTCAGCCTGGGTGCTGTGATGACTCGCATTTAACACTGTTTTGTTAATCAAATATATTCCTTTTTGCATTCTGCACACAAACCTCCATCAGTCGCTGCCTCAGGTTAATACTCTCTTTCCTACCTTAAACCCTTTTCGCTTGTGTGATCATGACCGATGGTTTTAGCAACTTCATGTGTGGGAGTTGTTCTTTCATCTCACTTTTTGTCTTCAGCAAATAAACAAGTCTAAGCATCACCACTGCTTATAACATCTCCAATAGTATTTCACCATGAATAATAACAATCAGTTACTATTATTATTATTATTACCTGAGTCCAGTCAATCCTCCTCCTCAGTCAGTTCAGTTTCTTTATGAACCACCACTCTGGTGACAGACATGTCAGGATGTTGCTCTTTGGCCTCCCTAATGGCCTGGGCCAGTGCCTGCAGTACCAGGGAGCAACCACACAGTGGCAGCACCAAGCAGAGCAGGCAGTGGAGGTGGTGAAGGAGGAGGAGGAGGAGGAGGAGGGGAAAATGGTGAAGTTAAATGAAAAATTAAATAAGAAGCTTAAAGAAAATGACAAGAATGCTGGATTTACATCTCCCATTTTACTTCTTTGGGTTAACTGAATGTTTAGTGGCAGGTTGGGGGTGGGGGGTAAATTGGATGAAGTAAAATGGCTTCAGCTAGTGACAGCAAGTGGGAAAAAAAATCTCCTTTTCCAACTTGATGTGATATCAATCGTTTGTTACTGTATAAATCCAGCAAATTAGAACAAACAAGCAACTTAAACGAACCATAACATCTAATACGTCTGTGTACAGAGCAAACATCAGACAATCAGAGACAAAGACAGCAAATAAAACTAACCAAGACAAGCAACAAAGTCAGGCACAGCGTGACAAAAAAGGGTTAAGACACCATGTTCTAACTATATGAATGAATGCATGGAAAGACAGGAGGAGCAAATCCCAACTAATACTAGTGGGTATGTCTAATAATGACTAAAAAGCTAAATTGTGCATTCAGTCTGAAAGCAACATGATCGACATGTCACCAGATGTCTATTTGTTCCTTTAAGTCTAAGCTACCAGGAAAAAAAAAAAACAATCCTGCTGAAAGGCAAACTGATTAAAGTAAACCAGGGCTCAACAACTGGCTGTCAGCAACCATCAGCTGCCAACTTCGTCATTTCATCAGTTATTTTAACTCTTAAGACAAAAAATGCAAAAGGTGCTACATCTGGACTCGTACCTAGATTACACATCTAAAAAAAGATTCTGACAGAGCCTTTCACACCGTGCACATTTGATGAGAATAAAGAGACCCATCAACCAAGCTGCTGAAACACCAGGTAAGGAAGGCCGAGGGATCAGCTGTGTGGCTGAAAACTGACCTGGTCATGGTCGATGTCACAGTCGCCAGTAATGACGATGCGTTTCTCAATCCTCGTCTCCGATAGGCCGCCCTTTAACGTCTAGAACACAATGCATAGCAACAATGCTTTCATGCAAATCACAGTATATTGTACATCAGTGTGTACTACAGTTATACAACACGACAAAGGCAGGGGGTGACTGTTCTGTCATTATAAAATGTCGTAACGAGAGGAGGGCGTATGTGTTTGTGGAGGCGTGTCTGTCGTCACCTTGGTAATGTGTGTGGTTGTGGTAGTACACAGAGATTCAGAGGTGATTGTCTGAGCAGTCATCAACACTCCGGGCTCGCCATCGCCATTACCATCCAGCTGATGAAACAGAGAAACAAAAAGAGGTAATCAGTTGTTAATCACAGCTGGAATATTCCTGTTAGATCCTCTCACGTTTGAAATAAAATCTTTTCTAAAAAAAAAACTTAGAGAACTAAAAAACTCTTTCCCTGTGGGAGAAGGAACGAATGATGACGGCATGCACTCTTGCTAGAAAAGAAGCTCATGGAACATAAAACACTGACATTGATAAGCTTTAAAATAATGCCAAAGCTTTCCACACACATACAATATGAATCCTGAACACTAACACACATAAGGAAAAACAAAAAAAAAAAAACTTTTTACAGCTCCCTGCATTACTTCGGTGTGCACCTGTGCGGCTTCGTATGTGATGGTCTTGGTTTCCGTATGTACGATGGGCACTTCTTTTGTAGCTATCTCAGTTTTCTGGGCTGCAAACGTGTCTGATATAGTCACCATTTCTGTCTTTACCACAGGTGGCTGGGGAGGGAGGAGAGAGAGAAGTGAGGGGGGAGGGAAGACGGTTAATATATTATAAACGTGAGATAGTTAGGGTACCAAAGATAATATGTTTGAATCTATGCACTTCCTTTGTGATCAGATTCACTTCCGAGCATATTTACATATAGTGGAGATTACTTTGGTTTAGTAATTATGTGATTACCATCAAATTTACTTCAGCTTTCAATTACAAAATAATTGCCTGTATTAAGAGGGAAGTGATTCAGTAGCTGGAGATGTATAAACCCAACACATGCGAGTGAATGCAGCAAACTTCATGCAAGAAATCAAGAACTCTTGAACTCATGCACGGCAACATCACAGAACGCAGAATATGATGACTTCCACTTAATGCAACAGCAGCACATCTACGGAAATATCTTTGGTGTCAACATGCAGCTCAAATAACGGCACAGCAAAATCACGCACAAAACATATAGCCAATCAATAAAAAAGCAATACTCAAATGTCTGTCAAACAGAGGGGCAACTGAAATGGAAACAACATGCAAAGATGACATTCAGATGAGTGGATGGCATTTCCAAAGTGGTTGGCAATGATGATTTCCACAGCATTGTTACCATGGTGACCGTGACAAGCCAATCAAACACTAAGAGAAAGTGGGAAGCATCGCTGCCAAACACATTGAGGACACACAAACACACAAACCGAAGGTGAAATACAGCATGCAGAGCAAAATGCAAACATACACCTAAAAGCATCATGATTTCCCACTTAGGCCCCATTTACTTCATAACACTAAAACACAATGTGGCGTAGGCAGCAATAACAGCAACACACTACACTATGTGGAGCAGGAGTGAACTCGGCATGCTGACAGTGGTATGAAGTATGATGATAGCATTTAGAAGAGAAATGGAAAACTATGAATATGATGAAAATCAAAGTAAAGACGGGAAATTAATCATGAAGATGTTGGTAACGACAACAACACACCAAAACAATGGTGGTGAACTTTATCCTTAAAAGACTCTTCTGCCAGTTTTAACTGGACGGTTTAATGTCAGGCTTACAATAGTTTTTACAGGACAAAGATGAGTGTGAGGATGTACATGGGGCTTAAATATTCACAAAAGCACGAAAGGAAAACCAGCACTGCAGTAAGCAGGAAGGAAACAAAGTGGGTGCTTCTACAGTTGGTAGGAGGGGTCAAAGCCCGGGTAAGCTCCGCAGTCGACCCAGTGATGACTTTACCTCAGAGCAACATATAACCTGTGGCCGTAGTTCTGCTTCAATCAGAGAGGATTCTCCATTCATTTTATATTCCTCCTCTTCCACTACTGGAGAGACCAATCCAGTGGCAGCCTCCTCAGGCAGGGTGAGACTTTTAGGAGCTTCCTCGGGTGTTATCATTGGGTCGTCTGTGTATTCTCCCGTCTCAGGCTCTTCTTCTTTATCATCCTCTGAAATCATCTTCTCCTCTGCCTCTGCATCATCTGTCTTTGACTCTTCTACTTCTCGACTGGCCTCCTCTGCAGGTTGGCTGACTGCAGCTGAGTGGAAAGGAGCGTCTGGAGCCGTCATGTCCTGCTCCACCATCTCATCCTCCTCTTTCTTCTCCTGCTCTTCCTCCTCTTCCTTCTCCTCTGGTATTTGTGTGTGAGAGATGGAGACAGAGACATTTGGATGGTACTCAGCTTCTTCTTCGCTCTCGCTCTCAGATGAAATGCTCTCCTGGTTTGCCACTTTTGCTTCCTCTTGAACATTCACTTCCTGTTCTCTTGTTTCCTGCTCTGCAGGTGGGCCAGCAGGAGAGCTGGGTGTAACTGTGACAAATCCTGGTTTGGTTGCTTTGGAAACCTCTTGGATGATAACGGTTTCTTCTATTTCGACTTCGGTTGTCTATACACACGCACATTCACACGCGCGCATGTACACGTAGTGCACAGACGCACAACGAGGTGCACACACATACACAACGCATGGAGACAAAAACAAAAACATAACATGATCATTGAACATAAAAAAATTAAACTAACTTGACTCAAAATAAATGAATACAAAGCAAAGTCAGAAAAAAAATGATGTTTAACTGTGGACAAAAAGACGTGTGAAAGGGGGAACATGGAGGAAGTGAAGAGTCAAAGAATGGCTGGTTGAAGTGAGAGCAGGAAATTTGAAGCTGCAAATGGAAAAAGAATGAAGGCTTAAAGAAAACCAAGGATAAAAAGCGTCATGAATGGAAAGCTGGATGGATTAATAGAAGAAAGGCAGGACCACCTTTGCAGGTTCTTTGGTATCAGACATCGTGTTATCAGCTGCAGATGCTTCCATTTGGGGCACCTGCATGACAGAGAGGTTACCACAACAGTTATTAATCGCACACCAGCACGGACATCATCATTGTTAGCAGTTACTGTGAAGTTAGCGAGTTAATATCTGTATGTCAAGTTCATTGCAGCAGGCATTAAAATAGCAAATGGGATAAAAGAGGTGAAAGAATAGAAAATGAAAGGACTCTATCAAACACTAAAGCTCATCTTCAGCTGCATAAAAAGACAAAATGAACATAGTATTGAAGTCTGCAGTGTGTTTGAGAAAACCACAAAAAACATGTTACCATAATGAATTTAGATTGTACATTTTATAAGCTCATGTAAAAAAAAAAAGAAAAAAGCATGAAATGGGGAAAAAAAGTCATGGCTTTCTCCTTTTGTTTTTAAACATGATGGAAACTGCTGCTTCAGTACCTGCTGCTTTTAGCTTAGTTGATATTTGTGGTATTTACATAGGAGTTTAGATTAGATTTAACATGGCAATTATGCATCCACGGGCCATACAGAATGAATGGATTATGACTCAGAATAACAACATCCTTCATTTACAGCAGGCATCATGGGCGGCAAGCATGTGTTTAGTTTGTGAAGACAGAAGTGAAGCATTACAGGGTGTCAGTTTACTTACAGGAGCACTAACTTATGGCGCTTATAAAAACTCTTCACAAAACAGTTTGTATAGTCAGTCAGTAAAATGATGCCTTCATGGCAGGTTAACCAAAACATTCTGTATGGATTGGACAGAAAGTAAACTGACGTCTATTTAGTATTGGCAGCAGCACCTCAGCAGCAGACAGCGTGGTAAGTTGGGAGATAAGGTGCCTTTGGGGTGCTGTAGGAGAAGTTGGAGACAGACATGTAGTCATTACAGCATCTAGTGTCAGCTCAGGAATACTGCAGGCAGTCACAGCAGCTGCATAAAAACCAGCGCAAGAGTTTCTACTAAAGTCTGCAACAGTTATCTCCTCCTCAAGGCTCTACAGCGACACACAACAAAACATCACAAGACAAAGGCAGATGTAGGGAAAGGAATAAGATGACAAGAGAGAGGAGAGAAAGACAAAAAAATACAACACAAAAACACATAATGTGAAAGGAAGTATAGGACAAATAAAACAGCCGTGCCTGAATTATAATAAGTAAATAAGGTGGAAGAGAGTAAAACAGATGTTTGGTTAGGAGATCAGCATGGAGACTAGCAGAATATCACAGATTTTAACAAAGCTGACAGCGCAGAATAAAACCAATGAGCTGCAAAAACTGCAATGCAATGATTCCAGCAGAAAAGGGCTGAACAGCTGGTGACAATGATTGTTAGGAGAAATCCAACAATCAAGTGATGAGTGAGCTATTGTCCACAGGTCGTGAAAACCCCATCATAACAAAAACACCACACACCTTCCAACTTGCAAGAAACTTAAAAATCAAAAGTCTATGTTGAAATGATAGACAGATTAAGAGAGAAGTGGATCTGAGAAAATCACACCCAAACACACATGATCATACTACATCCCCATTTCTTTGCAGCAGATCATGAAAATACAATTCTGAAGCGCTGCATTCCTCTCTGTAAAATGGCTTTTCACCTGCACAACATTTGCAGGGAATAAACGCTCTTCAATTCAGTTGCCGAGACAGAAACACCCAGACAGACGTACCACTTGTTGCTGTTGAATACGTATCGCTGTAGCGGGAGAGGAGGTGAGGCGTTTCTCCCACTGGTTGGGTTGAGGAGGAGAGGGAGGTGGCGCCTCCATAAAGGAGCGTTTGAGTTGGCTAATGCTAGCTTGGTGTTTCAGAACCTCGTCTTGGGTCTTATCATGGTCCTAATAGGGGAGTGGAGGAGAGGAATAAAGGGGGAGGAGGGGTGAGGGAGACGAAGAAGCAGTTGTGAGTAAATGAGATGATCCAGGGGAGGGTTGGTGATTGGGACAAGAGAGGCGGGATGAAAAAGAGAGATGTGGGGCAGAAATGGAAAAGAAAAGGTAGGAAAATAAAGGAAAAGGACAAAGAAAGGAAAGGAGAAAAAAAATAAAGGATGCAGAAAAAGTAAGGGGAGCATGGAATAAGCAGAGAAATAAGAAAAAAAATGAAAAAGGGTAGAGTGAAAAGTGTTGAAAGTAGGAATGGCAGCATGAAGTAGAGAAAAAATTGTGGAAAATGGAAAGAGAGGGAAGGAGAGAGGGAAGAAAGAGGGGATGGGGGGGGTAAAATTCACATCACAGGAACATTAGTCTGTCAATCAGGAAAGAAACAAGATGGATGCCAAGCGTCACTGCAGCCTTATTTAATAATGGCTCTTGAATGAATTCCTAAATTTGGCTTATCACCTGTATTTTGCTCAGGGGTGTGGGTGTGTGTGTGTGTGTGTGTGTGTGTGTGTGAGCAGGCCACAGTGAAACAGGGCCTCTCCATCTTATTCAGGAGTTTTTCCTTCAATCAGGCCAAGAACAGCAAGCTAGACTGTAGAACATGGAGCTGATAGTGGTGATCACTCTAAACCTGCCCTGCTATCTTTCTCCTCTTCTTCACTCTCTGTTCCATCATTTCACTCATTGTCTTTCATTGATTTTCTCCCTGCCCTCCCTACTTTTGACTCCATACAATATATTTACGTACTAAGGGGACAGCAATGTGATCCACCAATCATTTTTCAGAAATGGACTGATCGAAATTACCCTTTAATTTCTATTTTTCTATTTCACTGGCTCTTCTATTCTCTTAAGGTTCTAACCTCAACTTACAGTCCTACACACCACGTAGACTGCTGCACTGTTCCTGATGGGAATACATCACTATCAGTCCCATGCTGTAAAATTGTTGCTGTTTTAGTGTGTTATTGAACCAAACAACTTGACACTGGCAGCCAATCACCAAAAAACAGGAAGAGAGTTCCTCATATGGGTTAGGGAGGCGGGATTAGTCAGGTTAGACACGGTTGCCTGGCAATAATCAAACTGTTTAACCAGTCAAGGATTGAAAACGCACCAAGATACGACGATGATAAGAACAGCATTCCACATGCACAGAGCATGCATGAAAACCACATTCACACACCGCTGACCCTATTCACAAAGCAGTCATTGTGAACACTGAGGCTCAGAAATTTCCTGGAAGAGCAAGTCTCTACTGGACTGTGTACCAAGACAGCCATCAAACAAATGTTTTGCATTTCATAGATGCAGTAGTGAAACATCTCAGTTCCCTTTCTGTTGCTGTTTCTCAGACTGCTGCCTACTGTAGCAGACCTTCTCAATGTGTTTAAAGCTACACTGATCTTTATTTTTTGCCACAACATCTTAAAGATCACAACTACTGGAACTTGGAAAGTTGACATGGCTCATGTGTCAGCATTTGTTTTACCCATATTTCTGGCCTTTACATAAATCTAAACTTCTCCTGATGCAAAGACCTTACTCTTGGGCTGATAAATACTGCCCTATGGCAGTAGCTAACTTTGCACATGACTAATTTCCTAGTTCATTTGTTCAAAGTGACTGCCGCGTGAATCGAAACAATCGGCATTGCAACATTTTCAAACAACATTTTGAAAAACGCTACACAAACACACGCAGCCATGCACACAGAGCCTGAGAGTGCGAGAGGGCAGCAGTCTTGTACAGTTCAGTACAGAGGAAGTTGTAGTTCCGATGGCGTCAGAGTACACGGAAAACATGTAGTTCTTATTTTCAGCCATCAGACGACGCCAGTACCAACCTCCAACATTAAATTACTGTGCCTCACATAAATATTGTCCCCATGCACTCTCATTGGACTCTGGAAGGCAGACATACAGCAAAAAATGAAATGTAGAAAATCTATTTTAAAAAATGTAAAAATAATATACCGGTAATAATAATAAAGTTTAAAAAGTTATCAAAGTATAAAAATAGTTTACTGTGAAAAAACATGACAGAATAAAACATAATCTCTGGAACAAAAGCAATTAATATAATAAAATAGATGAAATAAATAAATAAATAAATGGTATATAAATAAGAAAAAACAACTTAGAAGCAGGCACGTGATCACACAGCCAAAATGTTTCAAACTGTGTTGAACGCTGGTGGATGGGTACAAGCACAAATATTTTGTTATTAATAAAACATAAAAGTACTTAGTACCCATGTTAACAAAATTCAAAGTATTCAGAACATCACAGCACCAACAAACATTTACACAAGGCAAAAACCTTAATGTGCTTTCAGTGAAACCCAAAAATAATGATACAAACCACAGGTATGAACCAGAAAGCAAACCGTAACTGTGAAACCATAAGCCACACCAGAGCAACCAAAAGTGAAGATTTTGGGTGAAAGTGCCTATTCAGGATATTCAGGATCAGATTTTACACACTTTTTTTTCCTTTTTTGGTCCTTACAAATTCCAGAATTGCTCTGAAATCACTAAGACATGAAAAGGCTGTCATCTTATATTCATATTGAGGCAACTTCACCCAAAGAGTGAACCAAACCAACGAATCAACCAACACAGGCAGAACAAATGATTGACAGACCAAATACAAAATCAAATAACCAATAACAGTGGGTGAACCTGAGAGAGGGCAGGCTCATTGGCTCCAAGGGACTGTTGGGGTAAAGTCAGGGAAAAAAAGCATGTCAGGTTAAGTTTGCTATGTGTCTGGTCCACCACACCACAAAAAAGCACAACCATGTTTACACAAATTCCAAGCATCTTTTTAAGAATTGCAAAGCATGCTGGGTAGAAACAGGCCCTACAGACCTGGGTGGGCGTGGCTTCTGCACCGCCAGGGCTTAAGTCCACCTCCTTAACCTTCAATGTTGTAGTCATGGTGATGGTAGTCATGACAAAATGAGGAGGGTAGGGGCACCAAGAAAAGAAACAAGTGAAATGGATGATAGGAAAGGCTATTTTCGTCCCCAACAAATCAGTGTTAGGGAGTATTGCTGGTCATGTGATCTTTGCACCAAACCCACAGGAACCTTACCTCTAAAGGAGTCTAAAAGAGTCAATAAAATGAGACGGTGCTACTGTCTCTCTGGAACAATTACTAAAATATATTCAAAACAACTCAGTCAAAGTCGGTGTCGAAGCAGATTTTTCAGTTCAGATTTCATCAGTTCTCTAACAAACCATTCATGTACACTGTCCCTTTCTGGAAAACAGCACACCTTGTTAGCTGATGTTTAGAATGTGTCCAAACCTGAGTCAGACACAGTATTTACACTAAGTAAAACAATAGAACTACTACAGTTCCCACTGTTCCCTTTTTAGAACACATATGCTACTTTTCATTCTATGGGTACTTAGTGATATGGTGTTTAGGTTAGTTACTGTGGCAATGAGCAGTTGTGCCAGTATTCACTCCAACCTGTCGTTTGATCATTGTTCTTTCTACACCCACGGCTTAAGTAATGAAGAAAATGCTTAATGTCCAACAACAGGAGCCTCATTATATTATACTATTATACAATGCAAACAACAAACAGGCTTAAAGAGAGAGTCTGAACCTTAAGGATCACAGCAACACTTTACTCTTAATATTGATGAGCAATAATATACAAATCCAATATGTTTTAAAAGCTCTAGGCATGATGGGGTTTCAGTATCTATCTATACACACAGTTATAACATCTACAGCTAAGCTCTCAGTGACATCTGTTCTCTGCAACACAAATGTTACTGACAGCAACTGAGAATTTACTTAAATATTATTTTACTGCTTAGGTACTTAGCTTTATATATTACCATTTAGTAGCATTATGTCATTTTATTTGATGAGCATGACAATTGATAATGACTAACAAACACATCAAAGGTTACCCAAAGTTACAGTATTTTGCCTTTGTGGGTAAAATCCTTTAACTCTTGCCTTTCATTACAGTCTATCTACAGTATTTAAATCTCTTAATGTACCTATGTTTTCTGTATATAGATATATTATATAATATACTCCACATTTTAATACTTGTTCATGTTACTTGTTCTAGTCTTAGAAAATAGCACAGTGGGGTTGGCAGGGCACAGGGATGGTAAGAAAGAAAATATTAGGGAAAGAATGGTGAAGGAAGGTCACACACACACACACACACACACACACAGAATGTACACATTCCCACATAGAGGTCAAAAGGACAGAAGAATGGAAGCGGGCTAGAAACTTGGATATATTAATGTGTGTGTTTATGCAGCAGGGTCGCACAGCTCTTGTGCCCAGGTAGTGTGGTGCCTGATGCGAGGAGGTGTGTGTGTTGGAGTGAGAGGAGACACTTGACTGAAGCTTGAGCTGGACTGCTCCTCAGGCTGAACATTTGGAGCTTCATGGAGAAACAATGGCAACACTGCCTTTCGTTGACGGGAGACCAGGTTTTCTAGGTAACACAGGGTCAGGCCGAGGGGTGTGGCTAAAATCAGGGCTAAGACCAAAGACTGGCTTGCTGTAAGCATCACAACCGATAAGAAGACAACTAACAGGCACGGCAGGAGAAGAGGGGAAGGATTTAGGAGACAGCGATGTATAGCTGAGGTGAGGTTAGAGCAAGACAGAGAGGAGAGGGTCAAGAGAGACAAAAGATATGAAAAAATGGGCACAGAAGTAAAAGAAGATCGAGAGAAGAAGGAAGAGACGACTGGAGGACAAATGAGAGAAGACGTTGAGGACAAACATAGTTGTGTTGGGTGCCAAAGAGTAGCAAAGGCCAAGCTAATAAATTTAGCAGGTGGAGAGCCAGTAATAAATGCCATGACTTCACTTATTTTTATTGCTAAGCAATTAAGAATTTGATGTAATCTGGATGTACTCATGTTGGAAACAACATATTTGTGGGCAGTAAGAGTAAAAATCTTTAGTTTTGCTGCTGACATGGACATAGGCTTGAATAAAGTGGAAGTAAAAATGCTCAGTATCTTTGTTAGCTCTGCAAATATCTTCCTGGGCAGATCCCTGCTTCCATTCTTCCCTGGCATGGAGAGAAAACATAGAATGAAAGAAAAGTATTTAACCACACCCCTCAGGGAGAACCAGCTTTGACAATTTGGTAGTTGAGCTGTTGCTCTGGTTTCAGCCAAGCAGCTTTCCTCTGCTCCCAACAGCTCTGAGCTGTACGTTTGGGAGCTTGTGATTGAGGCTTGAGAGTTTTGCACCAGGTGTTCAAGATCAGCCAATTGTTGATCGGAGGTGATAGACGTGTGTGAGGGAAGGGTCCGTGGTAAGGCAGATGTTTCCTCGATTTGGTCATCATCTTCGGAGATGTCTGACAGGCCGTGGTCGAGCTCAGAGATAGAGTCAAGGGAAGGAGGGATGGAGGAGAGTGAGGATGATGAGGAGAAGGAGAGAGGAAACATGAAGATTGACTGATGAAATTTGAAGGAGAGAAAAAAAACACACAGGAAGAGAGAATAAAGAAGAAGGAAAAGGAAGGAAAGAAGGACGCAAGATGAAGGGGGAAAAAAAAGCAGGTGATAAAAACGGAGAGAACCATGCACACACATCACATAGTGTAGTACCATGCGGTGAAAAAGTAAAGTAAGTTAAACCAACACAATATGCAACCAAGAAATCATTTTACGTTGTCATGAAGTGATGGCAACAATGACGGCATGTGTGAGGGGAGTGGGGGGAAAAAAGCAAAGAAGAGGGGCGTGTGAAGGAAAAAAGAGAGAGGGAAAGAGACATAACATTAGTCAGTGAACCACACACCACAACAGATTAAAAGTGAACATAGCAGGGTAGAGGCACAGTGCAGAGTGCAGCTGTGTGCAGAAACGGTGTCAACAGGGTGCCGCCACTAAAAGGTTCAGACAGAGGTCATTTCCATGGTGCTAGGGTTTGAGCGAGGGTAAGAAGAAGAAAAGGGAAAGTGAGGAGAAGGGGGGTGGAACAGGAGGCATGCATAAGATACAGTTATACTCTAAATCTACTCCTGCACTAGGCTCACACTGACTCTGATCAGCAGGAGATATGGCCCCACCAGTTGGTTACAGACCCTTACTACAGGACACAAGCCAGAAGACATGTCGTGTCACATGGTGTATATCTGCCTGGACACCTAAACCCAAAACTCTCTGTTGGTATCATACACATATAGTAGAATGGTGACAAAACATCAAGCGTGGTTGTCTCCTGGTCTCTGTTGTGGTCCATCTACTTGAGGAAAAGATTAAGTATCTAAAGAATCCTGTGAAAACAGAAATTAAACAGGCAAAGCTCTCATCCTACACTGTCATCATAAAAAAAGCACTATAACCTGCTTGATGTTGAAGAGTCCCATCTTAGTCTGTGTGATCAGTTATGATAATTTCATCCTGAGAATGAATCATCTTCAGACAATTATTTGAAGCTGTAGGTTGTCAGTGCTGCCCCCAGGCTTTAATGTCAGTTCTGGTACCAATTGCTGTCCAGTCACTGTCTATACTTTGAACACTGCAATTATGAACAATTACGTGGCACAATACAGAAAGACATGTAAACGAAGAAACGTTTTCTCCCGTGTTTTCCTGTACATACACATGTATTTGGACATGATCCCCGTACAAACACACCTTAGAGTCAGAGTGGAGCTCCAGGCGATGCTCACGCCCGTTCTCAGCCATGTCCCTGGTCTCAGTTATGCTGATCACTGGTGCTGGATGAGAAAAACACAAACAAAATTAATTCATAAAACACACACTACATAACAATTCAGCGTAATCTTGTTAGGTTGTCCTCCACTGAAATATAAACCGAGCAGATAGTTTAATCCCCAACAAATGTGAAAAGAAGTAACCAAAACTGGATTCATGAGCTTCCTTTATTCCTTGACAAGGATGCTGGCTTGCAGTGGAATAATGTGTCCAGCAGGGGACAATGTAAGATAGTGAAATAACCCAGGGAAGATGAAAACTGGTGCACAGCTGTATGAAAGGGGATCAGCAAACCAGCCCTAAACCACAAAACCGAGGGTGTGTACTGATTTCCAAAGAAAATAAGATGTAACTCATCTTGTTAAAATGGCTGAAAATATTAAGCATCATGATTCAGCAGAAACTTAGAAGATGTTAGTTCAATGTAAGCAAGATCACTGCACAGTAATTTCTAAGTCATGAACTATTGTGTGCCTGTTCATTTTTGTGCTGCCACTGGCCAACTTGTAGGATTTTTGATCTCCATGTTAGTGTCCAGTTTTGTTCTTTGTCATGTGATTGATGTAACACTGACTGTACTGTAGCAACTTGTATTTTTTTTCTAGTCAGGGCCTCGTTCTTTTATACACACAGCATTCTTTTCGTCTATTTCTTTCTCCTTCTGACTCTCTGTGTGACAGGAAACATATGCTGCAGCTATTTCCTGTATCTGGTTAGACACTGAGGATTCTACATCCAAACACATACGCACACAACCACATGCAGTCCCTCCATCCGTGTTTCCATTTCCATCTACCCATCACTCCTTCCATTTCTCGTTCCGTCTGTACATTTATTAAATATTATTCAAACTTTCTGAAGTGCTGTGTGTGTGTGTGTGTGTGTGTTACCTCCATCCAGACTGCGGCTGATCCGTTTCGATGAAGTGCGTTCAAAGCTGGGCGCGGGCCGATCTATGAGAGAGCTGGCCAGACGGGTCTGGGCCTGAGTTCGCCCGCTGTAACGGAACTTAGAGCCCAGAGTCAAAAAGCGGGCCTTGGTGGGAGGCTCTGGTGCATTTAACCTGGGGACAAGACAGAGAAAGGAAAAAAGGACAGGATACAGGTGTGGGAAAATTCAGCCAAGGAGCAAGAATTTTAAAAAGTATTCAGGGTTACTTACATTAAATGAAATTGTTGCAGTTAAATATCTATTTGCAATTGAGACAAATCATCCAAGCTACAGTAAGTTACCAGTACATCACTGAATGTGATCTAACAAATGATTTTAATACCCTAAACACCAGAATGAATTCTCTAAGATCCATGTCCGAAGAATACAGTTTATATTTTCTCCACAGTGAGTGTCTCAGTATGTGCATGTCTACCTGAAGAAACTGTGATTCTCCACGCACACCTTCCACAGCCTTTTGGCAGATCTGTGATTCTGGAGTTTGAACCCCACTGTGCTCTCAAACTGCTCCATCTATCAAACAAGAAACATTTCAGAACATTTCGTCCGGCATAGAAAAAAAAACTCCATTAAATCAGGTCTAGCATGCTACATGGACTACCTTAATATTAGAGAGAATTATCTTTTCCTGCATTTTTTATGCAAGACTGGTTATTTTTGGTTTGTGTGTATATTCCTGGAGACACACTGTACCTCTCCTGGCCTGATCTTAATATAAAAGTTGTTCCTCTTGTATGAAATCTTTAGTATTTTGGGCCAAGCAAAGCGATTTATCCGAAGCCTGTCTTTGTAAACCAGGAGCCCGTTGGCACACACTCCAAGCATTATGTCCACACCCTCAGAATCCTGCAATACAAATGTAAACAAAATATTGTTTACTTTTTGTGAAATGATTAATCCCTGTGAAACATAATGGTAATGGCTGCATCTGTCTGTCTAAATCAGATGATACAGTACATCAATTGATCTCTAAAGTAGTCTGCTTAGGATCAACAAAAACTCAATTACCACACACACACACACATACGCACAAACAGTACAATTGTAACGTAGTTAGCTGGCAGACCAACTCAACAACAAAGCTTTTAAGTCCAAGGCCATCTGGTAATGGTGCTTGGGGGGTATTGATTACAGTAGTGAGTTAACACAGGAAAAATCTGTTGGACTAATGGACAAGGCAATATGTTTACAATGGGTAGTTTTAGTGGGACACACACAAATGTCACTAGGCCTGGCTATTAGCGAGTCATCAATCTCTGTCCATGTAACTACAGATACATTTTAGTCATTTATCCTGAACACACTAAACGAATGGAAAACTATTCTCCATTTGCTTTCTGGTGCTTCTGCCAATAAGCAATAACTTCAAGGACTGCAGCAAAAAGTGTCCACTTTGAAAGTATATTTTTCCACAAATTCCCTGTCTCCACCTCATTCATGATAGTTTCCCTCCCCATGTTTAAAGTGTACAGGATTGAATATCTTTTCTCTTTTTAAAACATTTAATATAAAGTAGGCATGCTCTGTATAGTATTGCTACATACTACACAGTATGTATATTATACTACATTGCTAATGCTATTCATGTTTTGAATTTTCAAAACCCCATTTCAAATTCATTCTACAGCATGAAAATCCCCTATTTTAATTGTGAGGGAGTGATATAGAATATAGCATTCACTACTGGCACACGTATGTATGTGTGTATAATAACTTTACTATAATAGTAAAGTCTAAAATAAGCTATATGATGCATGTAAAAAAAAAATTAAAAAAAATCTCAGCAATAGCAATTGTACAATACAATTCTGAAAATCTAGTCTAGCATTGCTAACAGTATTTGTCAGGGTTTATTTGTGGATGTTGGGGTTATGAAACATACCCAACAAATTAATGGCACAGGACAGAACAGGACAGAAATAGATCTGAGACTTGAATTCCCACCACTTTGGTATGTTTTATAAAAAAAAATATATATTTTCAACATTTGAAAGGCTCTCTCTGCTTCTCTCATCCCCCCCCCCCCCGGATCCTTGTCTCTGGGTTGCAAACAAGTGGAGCATAAAGGCCACCCGCCACTTTTTCTCTTTCAAAGATGTGCCGCCGTCTCACTCTTAGGTTATCTCTGTCCTGCATTTCTTATGTCTTCTCTGCATCCTCAATCTCACATCCTCTTGTTCTATTTAAAGACACCCCCCTCCTCTCTCTCTCAAGCATATTTCCCCATGTTTTCTGCCCGTCTTGCACAGAGACGAACAAACATGGAAACATGCACGCACTCTGCTCATGGCCTGCTATCCCAGTGGCTGTTCCCATGGTAATGGCCACCCTGAGTGTTTGTACAGCTGACACACACACACACACACACACACACACACACACACACACACACATGCAGATATCCCGGGCACACTTTCCCCGCATCAAAGAAACTGTGCTAATCCCCAGATGTTGACCACAATGGAGAAGAGGAAGAGGACAGGAGGAAGAGGAGAGGATTCATTTGATTCATTTGTACCTTTGCATGGTGCAGGTCCACCCCATACATAGACAGTTTCTTGGCATTTTCTAGAAACTGGGCATCAGCCTGTGCTGGTGTCATTCCCCTGAACACACAGAAACGCTACATTTATACACAACCCACATACAGTGTAGTGATATAAATATGTAATGATGCTTTCACTACAGCAATTACAAGTAAATGTAGAGCTTTTAATGACACACAAAAAGGGCAGATATAATTGTTTTTGACACTTTGTCCCTGTTCTTTCTGACCTGTGGGATTTGTGGAGTTCAAGAATCTTCTCCTCCATCTCCTTGTTCTGACTGGGTGCAAATGTCAGCTGATTGATGTAATCCAGAGGTCGAGGTTGGTCGGGTTCATAGTCACCAAATTCTGCCTAAAAGCCGAAAAAGAACAATCACGTGTACTGAGGCACACAGGTACTGAGATACAGACATGCTCACACACAAGCACAGACATGGAGTACTCTACCTGCAATGTGTAGGACCCCAGCAGAGCGTGAGTGACGAATGAGCAAGGCAGACGACCAGAAGCCACATCTTCACGGAGCTGTAAACACAACAGGTACCTGCAAGAAAGGGAAATGGAAGGACAGAATTTTAGTCAAAATTAAGCCCATTCACAACAAAAGAAAACTCATTTTCAGTCTATCGTTGGTCTTAAATCAGCTCCTGTTCATCATAAAAATAAAAGCCGTCTGTGTTGCCATATTGCCTTCCCCTGATGTGGGGCCAAAGCACATGGTCAGTAGGTGGAGAATTAATGTCTTTGTTGGTGCTCTATTTGTTGTTTTTGATTCCTTAGTGTGCTGGTACACTGGTTTGTTGGCGTAACCTCATGTCTAATCCTCACTGAGACATACTCAAACTCACTTGCATAACACAATAGTTTGCAGTCAGTGGATTGTCCTGTGGTTGTGCAGCTCTGACAGTGAAAGCTGTCCTCTGCAGTGCACCTTTATGGATGAACTCACTAAGTGAATGGAGCTTCAGTGTGAATGACTCAATCAGACACAGTTCAGACACATCTGGGTGCTGGTAAGTGCATCATCTCGGCTACTGAAAAATGTAATTCAAAGTCATTTAAGCAGGACAGACACTTGCTGACTTGGAGGTTTAAACGCCACTAAATTTTAAATAAAATTTTATTATGGCTATGCAGTCATAATTAATCTGTCGATTCAAAGTTAACTAAAGGTGAACAGACAAAATTATACAATGATGGCGTGGAAGAGAAACAGCAAATACTGTAGCCACCCAGTATATGTTAGTTGTTGGTACTTGTCTAAGTGAGCCTACGTGTGTTAGTGAGTGCATGGGTTTGTATGTCCTTAAGCTAAAACCATCAGTCAAACTGCTCGCTCCATTAGACATACACTTCACCCTAAATGATGTGTGCTTGGAGCATGGCCGTGTGTGTGCGCATACGCATAAATACAAATGAATGAACAATGTGCGCAAAACCAACTTGTGTTTTTTTTTTTTTTTTACTTTTGCTGTTTATTGTAGCCATTTTTAGGCCTTACTGAGCTGTTTAGCATCTTTTAGCTCATTGTTTTGGTTTTAAGGATAAACTTGAACTTTACACTTCACTCTTAGTGAACTTACTTCATTTACTTCGTTTCCAACAACAACTTTAGCAGGCCATTGAAATCAGTTAATGCAAAGTTAAGGAAACGCTGGTACATATCTGACATGTCTTTGTGTGTACCTTGTAATGTCTTCGGTGAGCAGTGAGGGGTCAGGAGGATAGAACTTGACGTTGAATGCAAACTGCCAGTTGTTACCTGGAGAGAGGGACACTGTTACTTATAGCAATTTACAGCACTGTAGAAACTTGTATTTTTTTTAGGATGTAAGTTTGCCATACTAAAGATGTCAGTTACATATAGCAATACTGTATACATTTACTAAGCAGAGAAAATTTCCTGAAATTTCCCTTGGGGATCAATAAAGTTTATCTCATCTTGTCATATGACCGTTGTGATGATGGTGGTCTGTTTATTTCTGTGTCTATCATATTTGTCTGAGGCACAGATACAGTAGCGAGTGTGAGCGAGGGCAACTAACGCAAAACAGCTTTTAAAAAAGCACTAAGTCTGGTACATCCCCGCAACCATGTACACACACACATACACAAACACGTCAAGCATCTGCTATTACGTAACCTCATTCTAGCTTGACCAAATACCAAACTGTAACCTTTATCATCATGAGAAACAAAACCATCACCAACAATATCCCCACTAAATTATTCATCACTCTGTCTCATGGTTTCGTTTTGGATATCACTAATTTCATCTCAGTCTTTATTTGGCTCCAATTTCCTATTGTTATTCCTCCTGGAGGCCATATTGCCACGCCTGCCACCCTTTCTGTTCCTCTTGGCTTCAGCAAGTTAACACACATACACACATACACACATGCCAAACGTAAGACAGAGATCACATCATCTGGAAAATTCAATTTAGGAAAAGCTGACATCACGTCATGATCATTTCCTCCTCCAAGGTCATAGACAGCGCCACATAACACTGAACAGCTGTATCCCAGAGGGACAGGAAGGATGGGGAACACTGTCACTACAGTTACGTGAAAACAATGAAAGAGATGCATTTTTTTTACATTAATAACAGTTTTTGTCATACTCAGTGCTGTGCCATCAATCAATTCTCTGGAGGATCAGTAGAATATACCCACATATATAGTGCATACATACATAAGCCACACCCCTCCCCCCGTCTCTTCCTGGCAACAACAACTCATTTCTCCACTCTCTTCATATTCACAGTTTGTCTCACCTCCTTAACCTTTCTATCTCATCCATAGCTCTTTACCAAGACTTGTTTACATGATCACTTCCTTTACAATGATATCTAGGGATTTAGTCTGCTCTTCTAGTTCAAGTGAATTGGCTCCAAATGTGGCACAACTGTTTACTGACAGTATCAGCATGGTCAGACACCCAGCACTAGAAAGGTTAGTTTGATTATGGAGAGAAGAGAACATGAGTGTTGCTGTTAATCATTAACAACAGCCACATGAACTGCAGAGGTCTACTGACTGGACTAAATTCAGACTGTTTAGGTTCCAGTGACTTTTAGCATGACTGAGATGAAGTCTTGTGTCATTATCTGTTAAAGTGAAATCTAAGAATGAGCTCACTTGCTTGGATAAAAGTTGACTTTCAATGGTGCCTTGACTAGACGTGAGGACAGTTTCATAGCTGAATTTCCATTTGTGGTATTTCACACAGCTCCTTTTCTTTCATCCAAGGTTAATTTTTATTGGCTCTCAGTCTAATACTTCAGCTCTTTTCTCTTTTCCTGTCTTCCCTCTTTCCCTCTGATTTTTTTATTTATTTCTTCTGCACAGATTTGCCTTTTTTTGTGACCTTGGTGTAAAATTCTTATTTTGGCCTTTAATTGTGTTTTTCCCACTATGTTGGGCAATATAACATATGCCCAATATGCACCACAGGCAGGAGTCTCAGATGTAAAGCTTTATAACCACACCAATAAACAATAATCACAAGAAAATCTGCAGGGCAAACTTGGTCTCTGGGATTACTGACTGTTAATATCCTCTTCTTACAGGTGACAAATGCAACTCTATTATATATGATCTATTTTACATTACAGGGCTTAGCAAGGTTTTAAAAGCACAGCACATGCAACAGCTTTGATTTTTCCAAAAATAAATAACTGACCCATAAAAACGTTAAGGGACCAATGTTTAAGTCCCAGCCCAGTAAGTAGTGACGCAGAGCTGTGACGGTCAAGTGTAGACGGTAGTTTAGATCCGAATGGCGTCAAACATGTCATTTGTGTGGTACTTCGTCTGTACACACTCTGCACCGAGGCATTCGACTCACATGGACGTAGACACAAAAAGCAACACAGTCTGTCTTTCTGTATAAACAGAAAGACAGACTGTACCCAAAAGAACATATGAATACCGCTCAGCCACAAATCAGAAGCATATACAGTAACACAATAACACAGCCACAATAACACAGGCATGCACGTACTCCACACAGTCATACCACACGCTCACGCCACATGAGCATAACAACCTCACATGTACCGAATCTAAAATAACCCTTAATGAGCCAAAATTGCATGGTTCTGCTAGGTCTTCCATTTAGAAGAGCAACAAGAACTCTTAAAGCCTGTTTTGAGTTACAGTGTGAAAAGAAGAAGTAGCAAATAAACAGCCAAATAACACTAAGACTGACACTAGGAGTTATTAGCAAGTTCGTAAGAAACCTTAAGAAAAATGATTACACATTACATTCATTATTACATTAATGAAGAACAAGGACACAATGTTGTGACAACCCACAGTCTAACCCCAAACAACACAACTGAATCAAATCCTGAAAAAAACAACTATGGCTGTCATCACAAATTTCATCTGTTGGTACAGGCATGCTGAATGCATTCAAAAATAAAAGAAAGAAGTGAACAAAGGCATCCATTAATATTGAAGCAGAGCCATCACCCTCTGGTTACCTTTTCTACGCTGCCAGACTGCTGTCATTTGGTTTCAGATGTCTCTGGCTTTATTTTGACTTAATTGCAGTTTGTTATTTTCTTTGATATGGGGATAACTTCTCTATTTTATTAACTTAACACTGGTATTTTATTTATTGTATTTTGGATGAGAAGTTGGGGTCTGTTTTTAATGTGAATCACCTTGTACTGCTGAGGGAGAGTGAAGGAGGCCAAGATGATAGATGCATGGGCAGACACACATCTTTGAGAAAGATTCCATAAAAATCATGATCTGAAAAGTAATCGTAGCAAACTTACTGCGTATCTGTCTCTTGATTTCCTTGGTGGGGTCCAACCAGCACTGGAGTGAGCAGATGAGTGATGAACCAGAGAAACACGAGAGACATGAATGAGAATGCCAGAAGACAGTTGTCTGCATATGTGTATATATGCTATACTGACTTATTTGCCATAGAGTCCATACTGTGTGTGTGTGTGTGTGTGTGTGTACGGGTACATACCTTCTGATCATGGCTGTCCTTGTATGTCAAACCAAAATAGTCTTTTTCCAGTAGATTAAGGTGCTCACACACCTTAAAGAACAAGTATTGTCCCTTAGCACGTTTCTGTAAAGTGAGAGATTCAAACACAAATATTACATCTTGTACACACATTCTGACAGGAAAACATTAGGAGCTACTATACAATGATGTCAAGTTAGAAACATCATTTTAGAGCTTGGGAAATATGACAACAAAATGTGAGCACAATATGAAAAAGTTCATAACCTAATTGTATATGATCAAGTGCTTTATTATTCTCTGCTTTCCATGTCTGTCTGTCTCTGGGCGACACATTCCTTCAAAAGCCCAATGGGAATCTTTGCCATAAAATCCTCCACACTGAGCTATGAGGAACAATGACATTTCGCACACATTCATGCATGTAAGAGTCTGCACAACCACAAATACACAACGGTGCCCTTTGGACAGACAGAAGGTCAGACAGAGACAGAGAAAGGATGGGGAAATAAAAGACAAGAAAGAATGAAAAAAAATTAAATAATGCTCATTTCTTTTCAGTTAGTCAGCAGAGCCTCAGTCTGACACAGACTGACACAGACAGAGTGACATTACGCAGGCAGACGTACAGACAGGGCAAGGGAGCGTGGTGAAAGTGGAAGGAAAGAGGATGAAAGAGTGCCTTTTTACTCTTGTCCTGGGACAGCTGAAAACATCTGTGGCATTTTCCTATAAGCCGCCAGACACATGCACCACACGCACTGTGTAGTTGCATGCCCCAAGAATGTGACCTTTCAGAGTTTCTGTTTCCCAGTGTGCCTCCAAGCAAGGCACTACCTAAGGACAACATGCAATGCCTGTACAAATGTATGGAGATCTTTAATATTGACATGGGAGGTAGAAAAAAAAAAAACTGTACAAAACATTTTTGGGTGTCTGTTACACATCTTCATGTAACAGGCATTGATCTGGACAATGCTAATCTGAGTGCATTCAAGTCTGTAAATCTGATCAGTGCAAGATTTGCCACAACAGAGCTATTTTCATATTTCATAAGTGACCCATGAGGGAGAACATAAACAAATGTCTACAAAATACTTTTACACTGAGCAACACACATGAAAAGCTGTACATTCCTGCATATAATTTTAATCATAAACCATAAAAATCATACAATAGCTGCAGAGTCCTTGCATGTCTTATTCTTGTTTTTCACAGTATAAGTATAAAATGCACTGCTCTGTGTTTCCAATTTAGATCAACTGTGCCTAACATTTGCAAATACTTCTTGACTCATGTCAAGCACTGAAATCTAATGAAATTCTATGAAACCGCACCTAAAGTGCAATAAAATCCTACTCGAACCAATATTTATGACATTCTTAGAACCAACATTAAAATAATGTGACACTACAATGATCCTTTGAAACCCATTAAAGAGAGTCAGAAAACTTCTGGCCACAGCACTACAACTAATAAAATATGCATTATTTTATTACATCGGAATGAATTTGATGCCATCAGTTAATAAATAGGACAGACGGATGATAGAAGAATGGACAGGGAGTTAGAGTAGAAAATTGTGTGTGTTGGAGGCCTGCTGGGCACAACAAAAAATTTAATCTCTGGAATGCATTGTGCATCTCTCCCTCTCTCGGCCCAACTATGCCAGTGAGTGGAGGGAGGCATAGACCGATTTGTGCGTGAGTGTGTGTGTTTGTGAGCATTTTAGGACAATAGCAGTTAGTTGCAGTATCAGCATTATCTGTTTGAGAGACAAAGCAGCTACTGTTTAAAGGACCGTAGACACTCACAGGCACGCTGCTGGGTGTTGGCCTACTGTAGATTAGGATGCGTGTTTGCCATACTAAAGATGTCAGTTAACATTCCCAGACCAAATGAGAAAATCTAGACCTGGAAAAATGCTCACTATTCTGCTGAGCGGCCCATGAACCAGACACTTAACTGTTCCAGTTTCAATGGACCTGCACAGTGGCTATTCTGGGTAGCTTCCCCGTGGTTGTGAGCGAGTGCGGGAATGCAAGAATGTGTACTGCTATAATATGCACGCTACTAATGAAACAAATAAACAAAAAAAAAAAACATGCAATTTTTAACCATAAATTATGGTAATAATGCAAAAGCACACGCAGAAGGACAATTGGACAATATAACAACAGTGGAGAGAAATTCCTCAACACCTTTATCATAGGGTTCATGCACTAAATTACTAATTTCTTAATTAAACTAAAATGCATCTCTGTTTTTCATACTTTTTAGAGAAGCATTGTTTAAGTTGTGACAGGTCTGCAGCACCTGTTTGTTGGTGGCAGCAGATGCAGAAAAACTAATCTGGTGGGACCCAATGTAATCTGCCAGGTTTGTGTGTACATGTGTGTGTGTTCTAGTCACCAGACAGGCCCCTGCAGCGCGCTCTGCTTTGCTCTGCATTTATCCCCTAAACCACGCCCCAACGAAGTGAGCAGGTGTTTCTCTCATAACTGTACTTTGACTCAGAAAGTTAAATACCCCACACTCCTACCCACACGCACACGCACACGCACACACACGCACACAAGACCTGATCCTATTAGCAATTACATCACTGACACAGAGCCACTCATGTGTGACTTACATGACTAGTAAAAAATGTTTCTATCTGTTTGTCACTCCCCATGGTCAGAAGCTGACTGAAACTTCCCTCTTAGAAAACAAACTGTTGATTTTCCCTTTCACATGCATGTGCCTTTGAAACACCTCGAAACCTCCAACACCTCAGACCTAACATCTAAGAACTTCCTGTGTCTGTGTTTGAGTTTTGTCAGTGTCTTACCTCCACCTCACAGCTGAAGTCTGTCCCATCCAGGAGGGTCACATGACACACCACCAGCTTCATCTTGGTCTTCCTGGTCAGACGAAGAGGAGACTGGAAAATGGAGGACTGGCCCCCTTCTTCTCCGTCCCCTTCTGCTTTCCCCTCTCCCTCCTGCTCTTTCTTCTGCTCCTCTGCCTCGTCTCCCTCTGTTGCCTCTTTGGTCTCCTCAGGACCTCTCTCTGGACTCTCTTCCAACTTCTCTTCCTTGGCGGGCTGAGCGCACGATGAAAAGCAAGACAAATGTCAAACTAGATATTTACAAGTTTCCCAACTATGACTATAAAAACTTTTCCTCCTCCTAAAAAAAAAATCAAAGTAAGTAACAGAGAGTACTGTCTCCTCTCTTTGTGTCACTCTCTTTGTGAAAATCCCCTTCTAGTTACAAATTGCTCTTTCAAACCACAGGCGTTTCTTTTGGCCTGATCACTACAGTGTTGATGTCACTGGGTGGGCCTGGGTGGCTTAGTGTGATCACTGGATGGAACAGTTTATGTGTTCGCATGTGTCTGAGGGAGAAAGGCTTTGTGTGCGTGCATGTGTGCACGTGTTTGTGTGTTTCTGCTGTCTGTGTGTACTGCTCTGAATTACTTTTACACTGCTGCCATCTAACTATCTGCTGTCTATCTAACAACATCTAACTATCTCAGCTGACGCAAGAGTTTCTTGTGCAGAGTAAAATTTGTAACTTAATATGCATATCCAAAACAACATGTGACTTCCCTAGGAGGAAATTTGTTTAGGCAAAATACTTTCCACCAGCTTACTGTCTGGTAAGCACTGTTGTTTACTAACTGACCAACAGAACATTCATATTGATATGATGCGAAATCAACAGAGGCATATTCTTTGCAGTTCTCTTATAAAATATATGCACATTTCCTGTTAATCACTGTAAGCAGCAAGATACAGAGATTCTCAAAGTTGTAGGTCATACCATCTATTTTCAATAGCAATGACTCTTACTCTTCTCTCCCCTTCTTACTCAACTGACCATGTTAAAATGATCTTTCAATATTTTTGGAACTTCAGTTATTAGCTTTCTTGTCTAAAAACTATTCCTTTATGGGATGGATGGTTTTCTATTTATGTATTCAGCATCATCAGCACCCAGCAGTTCCCAACCCCAGGGTCACATACTAACACCTGGCAACGGAACTTTTGCCACTGGGCTGCAAGGCAACAATATGACTTAGAATAAACACTATATAATACGTACAGTATATGACACAAATACAAGCTATTCCAGCTGTAATTCAATTCTGGCTGTTTGTATATGACAGTCTGAGCTGTATTTTTCCTCATCACTCCATCACACCCTCAGCAACAATATACTGATGTAACCCCTCCACTGTCCACTACCAATACCTCAGTGTCAGCACTGGTGTTGGAATGAGATTCTGCTTCTTTTGCCTTCACTTGCTCCGACTTTACTGCCTCCTTCTCTTCCACTTCCTCTGCGTGACCGTTCACTTCAGGGGCAGGTCCCTCCTCTTCCTGTGTCCCCTTGCTTGCAGCTTTCTCTGTGGGAGGGACTTCCTTGGTCGGAGAGGTCTTCATGGGTCAGGGGGGGAAAAAAAAATACAGAAATCAAAAAACCCAACCAAGATATTCATCAATTTATTTCCAGTTATGATAGGAACAGAAATGTTTTGCTGCTAAATCTTTACAGAAGGTTTTATTGACACTATTATGTCAACCATGACTAAAATAGTGTGAATTTACTGTACCTGGCTTTGAGACCTTTGCTTCTTAAGCCATGTTGGCAGGTATCGAGATATTCCTTTCCCCTCTTTCTCCTTTTCTTTTTCTTTATCCTCCTCTTCGGCGTTCGCTACTTCCTGGGCTTTTTCTGTTGCCTTCTCCGATTCGTCCGCCTGAGCAGCTGACTCCTCTGTTTTCTCCTTCACCTCTGTCTCAGAGCCTGCTTCTGTTGTCATGGTGACACGTTAACCTGGAAAGTAGGAAAGTAGAACGATGGAGGAGGGTTAAAAAAAAAAAAAAAAGAAAAAAAAAAGGTTTATATCACTGAATCATTGTCTTTAAGGATATGCCTATACACTAAAAATGATACCCTAACCCTATTTCTAACTTGAACAAGGATACCACGTTTATTTAGCTGTTGATGTATGACAGAGAGCTGGGAAAAAAATCTAACTGCCCATTTCCCCACTGACTTCGACATGAATATTAATCTTTCATGGCATCCAGAGAATCTTTTATAAATGAGCTCCATGATCACATGGTTTCTGGCTTTGAGTGCAGGTAATGTTTTCTTTAAAACTGGAGCAATACAGAATGGGTAACAAGTACAACAACGCTGGAAATTTGAAGCTAATAGGTAAAACACCAAAATGAAGGGTTATCTGATTTGGCTCATTCTGGTCGTGCGGCTCACAGCTGTTAGCACATGAGCTCATAGCTGCTTGAGACATTAGCTCTTGGGCTGCCCTGTTTTATTTACACAAGTGCAGAAAAACAGAAGAGTTTAGGATGACATTATGTCACACAGAGAGTTTCATCTGGGTCAACAGCTGATTACAAGCAGTCACACACACACACACACACACACAGCATGAAGGAGGGCAAATTATACAATTCTTATTATCTGAGTCATTGGTTTTATCCTGCAGCTGTGGTCAGCACACACACATACACTCTTCAACCCAAATATCTTTGGCAGCGTTGTCCACACACACCCAATCACAGCAACAGGCAAAGTTGTTCTGCACTAATTTCTTGGTGTTTGAAGCTGAGTTCACAATATGTGATGTTACACGCTAAGGGTGTCTACCCATGTACACACAGCATGTTTTGGTCTGGTGTGGGTGACTCCAGGCTGAGATTTAGAAATAACTCATTCACTCTTAAGTCATCTGTTGCTCTTTGTCCATCCATCACCCTTTCCGGCTATTTGATTTGTCTATTCGAGCAGAGAGAACTTGAGGCAGGATCTGGGAAGCTAAACTACAGATCAAACTATAAGAGTAAGAGCTTTTAATAAGGTGCAGCATCTAACATAAAGCACGTCACCATTTCCACATGACCAGGAGGAGGGGACATTACAAACAACGCATTTACACACTGAACACAATTCAACATGTGGAGTGTCCGCACTACCAGTTTCCTCTCTTACACTGATGAAGACCTGCTTTAAGTCACTGCATTTGTTGTTGTTTGAGTGCTGTGTGCCCCAGATTCTCATTTTCCAGATCCTGCTGCCTGCATTGTGCTTTCTAACTATCTCCCAGTTGTCTCAACCCTCTCTGTCTTTGCCCTGTCACCTTCAATGAGAGATGACATTCACACGCACATCCACAGTGCAGCAGCGGTGTGTAGGGAGGGGGCGGGAGTAAAAATAGAACAGGTCTCCTTACGCATGATTGGGTAATGAGGTACGGAGGGGAGAAGGAGATGGCTACAGAGAGGTGTCTATGAGGGTGTGTGCAAATATTACAGAAGCCATAGATGCACTTGTGTCAACAAAGTTCATGCATAAAAAAATAAATCTTAGCAATTTCCAAAAAAAAAAAAAAACCTCTCCAAGGTTAAAGAGGCTGTGGCTGTTAATTAAGAGTATTAAGAGATATTTTAAGTGTAGCTGTGTATGGTCAAGGGAACATAAACATTTTGTTTCATAAGCATTAGATGTGGAAGAAACAGCATTTGTCAAATGTTTGTGACACCCTCAGGTTCTCTTCTGCGCAGGTGGTCCAAGTAAATTTTAGAACAGGCACATTTTTTGTCCTATGCTATAGTCTTCTCCAGTTTAAAAAACCCATAGAGCCATTAAAACAGGTTTGTTGCCTCCTACTTTCTGCAGAACCCACTCTTCTGAGACTGTTCCTCAATGGAACAGTATGCAATGTGTGTGTGTGTGTGTGTGTGTGTATTTGTGTGAGAGAATTGGCATCCGAATGCAGCTTTTTTGCAAGATGTTGGTCACGGCCACTTAGACCTGCTTTAAACTGACCCTCTCTCTCTCTCTCTACAGCTGTAGAACACCAAGAACGTTGTTTTACCTCTCCCACAACTTTCTAACTCACCCTCTCAACTTTCTTGTTCTTTAACTCTCCATCTTTCTCTTTTTCCATCTTCCTCTTTCTTTCTCACAAAGCCTCCACACTCATCACTCTCCCCTCTCTATCCATTTCTTCCAGGGCCCCTTTTCAATCCCCTCCAATCTCCCACTAAACCCCTCCTCTTTCTCTCTTCTTCCCACAGTCCATGTAAACAATAGTTGTGACACGGCTACAAATTTCAGTTCATTCATATAAATGGGGTCAAAGATGGGTTAAATACATGTTTAGCACATCTCATAGCCTCATCTAATGCATAAAATAGGCTAAACTATCACCCAATGTCCAGTAGTATTTCAGGCAGTATTTATCTAGAGGCATGCATTGCACTTCTCAATTGTTTTGCTATGTTTCAACCAACCTTCACAGCCAATTAACAAAGTTCAAGTAACCCAGTGGTCCAAATATGCAAGAAATGCCTTCAGATTCAGAACAAACACACTGACGCACAACTTATCTTGCCAGGTGAATTAGATGAGGTATTAGGGTTTGTGCATGTTCGTCTAATTTAACTAAACTAAAATTCCATTTTATGCCTCTAACATATGGTAAATCTCAACTTTCCTCCCGTGACCGTCAACTCTAAGCTTTCACATGTTCTGGCTACTTGGTGTACAATTGTACGAATGATGAAAACAGAAATTTTCACATTGTGTAACAGCACTGATTAAACTCCTTCCTACACAGTAAATCTCAACTAATTGCATGTTCCACCTGTCTTGTTTTGTGTTTCAGATGACTGGTTTAATGAATGGTTAGATGATTTGATGAACTGATGGACACAACTAACAGCCTTACCTATTGTTTCTGTTGCTCTCTCTTCCCCTGCAAGTCCTTTCCTTTTTCCTCTTCCCTTTACTTCTTATCGCTATTTTCTCTCTGTTCACACTTTCGTTTTGCTCTTTAGTCTTTGTCCGCCTTTCTTACACCTGCCTGTATCTCTCTGTCTTTCTTACCTTCACGTTCGCTTCCCAACTCTTAGAAAATGCCTGCCCTACAAACTGTCATTGCCATTTTCTCCCCTCCATCCTCTCCTCTCTCCCTCGCAGCTCCGCTTCTGCATCCCGCGGGACAATCGCTCCGGGAAACGAGGGCAGAAAACGGCAGAGAACATGGGAGGGTGAGGCATGTTCTCTGCCGTGGGAGGGGGGGCCAAGAGAGGAGCTGACGCAACAGGGAGATGAAGAGAGGTGGAAGATGGATGCATGGATGGAAGAGAAAGGAGAGAGACCTTACCGAGCCAGATTACTAATGGAAATACTTATTTAAAGTATGAAATAATCATATTTGCCTTTTTCTCCAAGATGTTTTATTTTTACAAACATCATTTTTGACAAGATCACATTAATCTTGTTTTTCACTCTCCCCAACACTATGGCATGACCACATGCTTCTTGGCCTGCATGCACTCTGCAACTGCCCTTTCCATTCTACGAGAAAAAAAATTGAACAAATAAAGCGGTTAGAGAGAATTACACACCAGGGACGACGCTCAAACCACCAGATTTTTTTTGTTTTGGTTGAAAACCTTGTGTATACACCACACTGACCAGATTGCCCATATGACACCACATCTTCATTTCAACATCCTGAGTGGTGTTGTTTTATACTGCCATATTGCAGCCACTTCCGTCAAACAAACACACATATGATAACCCATCCACTTACAACTTTATTGCTCTCTGTCTGGGTTTTAGGGGCCGTCGTCATAGCAACAAGTGCTGCCTGAAATGCCCTGTGGCTGAGAGATAAAACTTTATGATAGAAAGACACAAGAGTGAGTGCAAAAGTCAGACATTAAGAAAAGGAGAAAATAAAGAAGTGATTTACTGGCTCCAATTGTTTTGTGTTTATTCTAATCAGATTAAGCGAACATGACAACTCCAAGTCTAATATAAAAACATATACGTACCCTCCCACCACACTCTATGGGGAAAAGAAGGGGCGGAACAGTTACCGTGGCAACGACATTCATGGACTACAGCAATAAATCCCCATGGAGACAAGAGATTACCACAGAAAAAATACAGATTAGTGGACGAGCACAGAAGTGACAATAGAGATTATTGCCATGCCTAAACCCATTTCAAGGCAGAGCAGATACTACATGGTGGACCTACAGGAACTGCAACAGCTACTTTTCACTCCCTCCTCTCATCCTCAATCATGCACCACACCCAATACAAAAGGATACTTTGTTTACAACAGAACTATATGTGTGTGAGAGAGTGTGTTCTACTTCAGTGACAATTACAATTGTCGAGTGTTGTTTTCTGTCAACCCAGATGCTGTGGCTGGTAGCATTTGTTCACACTGTGTCAAACTACTTTAATATTAATATGAACTTCAAAAAAAAAAAAAAAAAAAAACACCACACCAAGGTCCTCAGCTTCAGGAAACAAATAGACGCATGGCATCACTCCAGCCTGTGTTGCAACACCGTAACCCACCAACCCACAAGTACCAGAGGAGCCAGGAAGACAATAGCATCCTGTCTGCTTGATCCAGGCTTGGCTGCATTTCCCAGCCTTGAAATGACCAAGCCTAAGTGAATTGCTTGGTCAAACGTAAGCTGTGGGCAGTTATTCAGACATCTGAAACCATGTTAAACAGGTTTTAGACAATTGCCCATTTGCAACTGAGGCATTACACAATTGAGACAGGTTGTAAAAAAACAGGTGAATAGGATCTATTCCAAAGTAGCACTAGAGGAGAAGTTAGGGCATCACTAAAGTCATTAAGATTCAACATTTGGGGACCTTCTGGGGACCACTACACTTAAAATAAAGCTGCATTACATGTTGTCAGTGTGGGCACCAATAATTGATGGGTCTGAAACTATTCTATGCTCACTCCTGCAGATCACTAACAAAAAACATCCCAAAATCTAAAGACTGATGCAACAAGCGAACAGCTTTTCCAGCTATTCCTCCACAGTCCAACAGCTGACAGCTACTGAGACTCTGTTTGGTTTTGGAACAACCACACACTTACACACATACAGAGTGCAGAATCCTAATCTGTGCTGTTCTCTTGTATGATCTGTCCATCTGTCACGCAATGACACATGCATACGCACACAAATATACCAAACACGCAAAGACGTACGCGCACAAAAACAGCTTTGAAAACATATGTGAACACATACTTGCAGAATTACTGACAAACACACCAGCTATGGGGTTTATTTTTTCAATCACACATACTTATACAGTTGCACACACAAACAGAGTGCTGGTGTCAAAATTCTGACCATGCCTGTCCCTTTACACTTCACTCTGACCCTGAAACTGAGGATTACACAAAGGATAATCCCTGTGTATGTTTGTGTGTCTGTCTGTCTATCCATTCATTCCTTCATCTCGCTGCCTAACTCTGCCTGTCTCTCCTACACATGGCATCAGCCTGTCACTTCCTTGAAGGAATACATGCTGACGAATGCTCCTTAGTGTCTGTTTGCTGCCTTCGGTTAGAGCTTAGCAAATGAAAGGTCAGCTCATAAGTGACGTTTAAATGGCCAATACTTGGTCATTATTTCTGTTTCTATGTTATTACTGCCAGCTCATAACTGCTACTGTCTGCCGAAAAACACATCAGGACCCTGTATTCAGTTCTGTGCTACTCAGCACCATAAAAACACTAACAAAACTACAAGTTCTGCCTCATTCAATTCTGTCAGCATGTTATTTACCACTAAATACTTGATAAATGATATGTGGTACTATTACATTGTATTATAGGTCACAAAATACTTATTTGCATTTTTGCATATTCTTTTGAATATTTTTGGATTGATCATCTGCTAAATGTGTAAAAATGAGAAACATCCATCTTGAAAATGCTTCCAAACTTTAAACTGCTAAAACAAAAAAATATGCAATTTACAATCAATTAATAGGTTCAAGCAGCCAATGAATTTTAGAAACTGCCACCTGGAATTTCTCACTTTTGTGCTTGTCTTTTTTGCAATTTGTTTAATGCTTTTAAATTCGCAATATTCCACTCATCACTCTCTCATAGATTTTCCTCTACCCACGTTTATTTTAATTTGCTCTAATGGCATGTCATTTTCTTTTATGAGCCAACAATGAAACTTAACAATGCAGATTATAATACAAAGTGAAGATTAAATTAAAACCTATTATGTTCCAGTGTTCATTCTATCACTTTCTGAGTGAGAATAACGGGTCAGCTCATAACTACTATTGTTAACTGCTAAACTCCCCTATTCAGCGATTAAAGCAGTCAGGCGCAAGTGTGTGTGTGTGTGTGTGTGTGTGAGAGAGAGAGAGAGAGAGAGAGAGAGAGACAAAGAGTGAAAGTATGGGTGGGTCATGCGAGTGCACATGAGGGGAGATACAGTTTACTGTGTCTGAGAGAGGATAACTGAGAAAAGGAGAGAGAGAGAAAGCAGGCATTAGCTGGGATGATAGAAAAGGGTGAGCAAGCGAAAGGAAAACAAAAAACAAAGAAGAGCGAAACCTGTGGTGAAACGTAGTCTCTCCCGAGTAGCAGTGGGTGTGGTGTTACTATGGCAGCGTACACCCCATAGAGGGTGGTAACAACAGGTGCTCTGGCAAAACAACTGACTTCATGGCTCATTATTACAGCCGCCTTTTATGGCAAGTTGATGCGGCTGTGCAAAAAAAAAACATCCTGCTCTTGGGGCCCAGAACTGAAAGATGCGTGGATCATCCTGTATTGATAACAAACAAACCGAAAGTGCTGTGACCTGGTAGAAAACTGTAAAAAACATGAGCTTTCTCAATCATAACACTAATACTGAATACTCGGCTCACCACTGACATGCCTAAAGTCAACAAATATTGTACAGCAAAGAGAGAAGAAAAAAAAAACAGCATCTGACATTCATGATTGTTGAGTGTGACTACTCATCTTTCACTGCAGCAATAAATACAGTGTGCAAAGTGGCTAAATTAAAGGTGAAGCAAGCAGATACTTCATTAGTCAATTATCAGTAAAATACGCGTCACCACCTCTCAGTTGTCTGCTGCTATTAATGATCTAACTACTAATTTAACCTCTAACGCTAAAATTAGACATCCCCAGAGTGAATGCCATAACATGTCCTCATTTCTAGAACATCATCCTGTTTTCTCAATTACTGTGAGGTCATGTTGTCTCTTAAGTCCCGCAACGTGCTCATACATCACTGTGTGAAAAAAGTTGCTGTAACCAGGTTTTTTTCAGCAGCTCAGTGTCATGACCAGACAGATTATTGAGGCCTCTCGTATCAGTTAATCCCAGGCCAGCCACCTCTGACCTCTTATCAGGAGACAGGAAGTGTGGCAGTGAGAAAGCTTCAAACCCTCCTTCTGTTTCCCCCTGGTTGAAGCTTTCATCCCTCGATCTTTATTTTCTCGTTTTTACCCACTTTAATGTCTAAGAATCTGTGTCATTAGAAACCAGTCAACTTAAAAAAGAGGTAACGACCGGATGAAAACCACCACCACCACCACCACGGTGTACAGTCATGGTCTGCCTCTCATCAAAAGGAAAATGTATACATCTCTCAAGTTTTTCTTGAACATGCTGACAGTTCAACCAAGAAGAGATGGAGCCTGGCCTTCCTCTGCTCACTAGCCTTTGTTTGCCTAACTTCCGTAACTTAATAGGTTTTCTTATGAAGGGTTTCTTTATTCAGTCTGTGAAAAGCTAGAATGTGTTCCTGTCTGCATAATGGGCTAGAAGGGCAGCTCCAGGTACAGTGCTGTATAGTAAAAAATCAGCACCTTGTATTTAAAAGATGACATAAGTGGTAATAACAATGCTGTTTCACGTTTAATGTGGTTAATGGTCTGAAAGAAGATGACATAATGATTAACAACAATGGTGTTTCTCGTGTCAAATGGCCTGAAAGCTTCATATTCATGGAATACAGCAGTATGATGTCTTCATCTATTATTACATCTACTATTCATCGTTTATTGTTTGTGCTTTAATTATAAAAAAGATAGAAGAAGGTAATTTAGGTATCAGACTTCCTGGCTGGCTAAATCCTGAAGGCCACATATATACACCCTGAGTTCACTGAGTTCTCTATACATATTCCAAAGTGTTATACAAACTTCATAGCTTCTGAAGAGCAACTGTGCTTCCTCTAAGCCTTCTTGCCCCAGACACTCCGCTCACTTCCTTTTCCTCCCCACAACCCTTCCTCTTTATGACTCTGCCCTGGTATCTCCCCCTCCGCTGATTCTTCTCTTCTCACATTCTTTTTACCATTTTGACACACTGACTGTCACTGACTGATTAATGAGCAGTTAACACACGATGAATGAATCAAAGAATGACCGATTAAATTAAGTAAATGACAAATCATTTAATCTGCATTCCAGTTAATCAATTAATGAATGAATGAATAATAAAAATGAATGAATGTTTTCTGGTGTTGTCAAATATCTGTGAACACAAACTGTAAACACACTTATATTCTTAACTTTGCCAGACTGGCAAACATAGAGATTATATATCTTTCCATTTACAAACTGAAATTAGACAAACAGACCTGTGATTTATATGATTTTGAAAATTACTGATTATATCCTTAAAATAAAAATAACATTGGTATCACTTTGTTTTTAGTGCAGATGTTTGGATTCAAGTTATTAAAGTCTGCGTTTAAAATTACGATAAATAATGTCATTTTATTTGTTTAGACATTGCTATAAGGTCCAATATGACATTTGTTTGCATTCGCTGGCTCTGTGATGGCTAAGACGTTTTCTTGACATGCCAAATTTAGATCACCTATGCTGGTGACATGTTATTGCACTATAAAGGATTTTTAGACCAGATCTCAGCCTTTTAACCACAATATCACCCATTTTCTGCTGAAACCGGCCTCTGTGCCAACATTTCCTTGTGCTTCTCCCTAAGATGTGGCTTTGAAAAGATGAAGGTTCTGCCCTGCCCTGCCTTCAACTGTTCAGCCTCTCTGTGAGAATGTGACCCTATGCTGATTAATCTGTTTTTAACTATGTCTGGCTCGCTGCCAGAGCCACAGGCCCACGCTCTATCGCTGTTCTTTATTCTATCGTTTCTTTCAGAGTTGAACCCTTGCTGGAGAAAACAGTTTGTCCTCTTTCTCCCTCTTGGGTGTAAAATGTTACCCTTCAACATAAGGATTTTCTATTCTTCTCTAATGAGCCCATTTAACAAAAATATGACTGTACTAATTGCTATAATTCTAATACCATGTCAAACTATTTTCCATTTAAAGTCATTAAAGTTGGTGTTTTAACAGCATCACCAGTGTACACTCCTATTTTCTCATTTAAATTTTTTGGTGTTTATCTGAACCTCTGTATTTTTTGTCCCCTTCATCACACACGACCATCTTGATCCCGCTTCCATTCTCCCCACTTCACCCTCTTACCCCCCACGCTCTCTGTTGCGGTAATACGCTGAACATTGCATTACAGTCTCCATCCATTCATGTCTTTCTGATCTTCTCTGTGTGAACCTGCATTGTGGAGTGCCCGCTGGCCAAGCTGCCCTGAAGCCAAGAGGCTACTACTCGCATGGCTGACTGCTACACTGTAGAATATGTCCACCTTTGAAATTGTTCTTGACAGTACCAATGTCACTGTGATGAAAGCTTTGAATTGTGATTTGCAACTATAGAAGCAACTGCTTTCACAGACTGGAAAAACCTAGCCAGCTGCATTTGTGACTTTGTGATTTGGAGGACTGCATTTGTTCTGTACACACTACTTTTCTAAAACCACAGCCCACAGTAGTCATTCACTGCAATGTGGGACAGTAGGACAAAGTGTGTGCATCTGAGTTGATGTGATGTGTTTCGCTCCTGTTGAACCCACAGGGTCAGGATGAAAACACAGTGATGTTCCCATAGCCTTTCCGAGTGGTTAAGCAATATCTCTCACTCTCTGTCGCTCTCACTCAATCTCTCTTTCTCCTCTTATGTCTGTTACTAACCTTCCTCTCCATTCATTTCTCTCTTCCCTCCGTTTCTCCTTTGATCGCTCCATTTCTACTTTCCACTTTCCTGTTTTTGCATTCCTGTGTCTCCCTACCTTGCCCTCTGAAGGGGAGAAAAAAAAAACAAATGAAGTGTGTCCTTGCATGTGTGGCAAATCATAAATCATAAGAAAGTCATAAAACATTAATGATGACAATAAAAGAAGCATCACTCAGTATCAACTGTTACCACTGTGCCATAAAGCACCCACAGAAGTTTTATTCTTACTCATTAATGCAGCTGTATTCTGCTTAGAGGTATTGGTGCTACCGTCATCTTCTTTTGCTTGTTTCTTAGTTTGACTTCTAATCTGCAGCGCTCACACACCTAACAAAACCAGGAACAGGGAAACTACTGAAAACATACACTAAAACATCATCGCATAAAATACAGACCCAAAAATGATAGGAAATGCAAAGCTTTTGCCCGACAATAGGAATACTGAGATGAAAAAGAAAAGAAAAAAAAACATGAGCTCATTCTAGCTATCTCAGCGTTAGTTCCAGTTAGCTTTAATGAGCAGATTCTCCCACCAGAACAACCAATTAAGGCTTCTCATTAGTGGGTATGACAGAGCTGCCACTGTTCCTCACATCCTGAGAGGTTGAGAACGAACATGACACTGACGATTATAGATAAACCATACACACAGAGAGGAGCTTGTCAGAAAAAAAAACACACCAGACGGTCACACACACTCATTGCTGACCTTCCCTTATAGCTTTCCAAACCAAGAATCATTCCTGCCCACATTGAGTCTATTTTTATGTTGTTCTTGTTGTAAAAAAAAAAAAAAAAAAAATCTCCAATGCATATTTATTTAGTTTATGTGACTAGATATCACGAAAGCTTTGATCTATAGCGTAGTGGATTTTCTTTCACATAGTCACCTACATAAGCTGCTGTACCAAATAATCCAAAAACCTGTAACACAATACAACAACATACAATAGACGTGCAGAAAATAATACCTCTGAGAAGGGTGTAATGTTCAATGCTGCTGAGACTGCACAAGGAGAAGTGTTAAATAAAATCTATGGTCATTTCTGGGTTAACAATCCATCCGGTTATTGTTTTACTGTATTATATTAATGCTGATGCTTCTATTATTCAATATACTGTTAATTTTCACATAGTCAAAATACTCCCAGCAATCCTAGAAGTTCAGTGTATCTTGGCCTTGTATGATCCATGCCTATGTAAATTATTCATACAAACATGAGGAAAACTGGCATCAGAGGAGCTCACTTGGGTGGGTCACTGGATAGATGATGACCCTGTTATATAATTTTTTTTTTCAATCCCACAGGGTTTTCTCTCAGCTCTTAAAGGGGTTTAGATGGCAGTATCAACAGCCTTAGAATCCAACAATAATTCAGGGAAAAATGTGACTTGACAATTGTGCTGTAAACAATAAAACTGTGTCATTTATGGAAAACAATCCAATGCAATGACAGTCAATAAAGTATGAACAGACTTGTTGCCTGGTTATAAATTCCCACATGCTGAACATTACTACTGTTCATGACATTGTCCCTGCACTGATGTCCTCCATTACTATTTAACCTACTTTCCTTTACCCCAAAGGGGAAAAACAAGAAGGCATCAAAGGGGAGCTGGGCTGATTAAAATAATGAGTGGTTGACCACACATACAGTACACAGATTAGGGCACACAGTTAAGAACTAGATTTAAGGGTGATTGTTAGTAGCATAAATGCCCTAATATTAGTCTGTCTGTCTCAGACTCAGTCATGGTTACAGTACACATCACGCACTGAACTGCAAAAGGCACCTGCCAGATTGTTACCGAAAAAATCAGGTACGACTGTGTGACTGTAGCACAACATGCACATTTATTTAACTGGCAGTAATGTAACTGATGTTTGCCAACTGCTACTGACCTTTTACCACAATTATCAACGACTGAGCACAACCTGAGCTGAATCCACTCTGTCGATGTGTTGGCTTGTCTGTCTGAACTAGATCATCCCTGACCATCTGTCAAAAAAGGCATGACTATGGGTTTGTCTTTGAAATACACAATAATGCATGCAGATGCAATTAATCTCGCAGAGCAAACAATAGCAAGAAAGTAATGGAACATGTTGATTGAACATAAAAACTTACCTTTGGTGTTAAAAATCTATTCAGCTCATTAAAACCAATGTTTTACTGCAGAATGGCAACATGCATGTTAGGATAAGCACCATCCTTCAGTTACATCACACAACTAAACAGTTTAACTGATAGAAGAGTTTCTGAGTAACTACTTCATTTGCTCCATGTGATGCGTTTAAAAGTGTAGGTGGTTAGAGTATTTCAAAGCAGTCACATCAGATTTGGCACTGATAAGTTAATATAGAGGACGTCCTTATTCTTTATCAGTAACACACACTGTAGTGTAGACTGACTGCTAGTGCTAACACAACGTTACACACACACACACACACACACACACACACACACACACACACACACAGCCCGGTGTTTTATTTTACCACAACTCTAACGTCGGTACACAAGGGGATAAACGCACGAATGACAACAGCGAGGAAACTGGGAAGTTGTTGTTTTCCACAGTTTGAACAACCAGCCCGAGTTAACTTAGTTGGCGGTATGAAGTAGTTAACTAGTTGGCTAGTTGGCTAAGTTAGGAGCTGTCCCGTAAACACGGCGATGGATGTTTGAATAACGTTAAAATGACGATTAGAAAAACCAACCGCCAACGTTCAACTCACCGTTAACGTAACGGCGGAGTTCACCTACACCAGGAAATACAGCCGCCGCCACTAACGTGTCGGGGTCTATTCATTTAGAAAACAACTTCGAAACTTGTGAGTTATGTTTGTTTTGCGTAGGTAATTTAAGCGAAAGGTATCCCTGAAAGGTTTTTGTTAACCACGTAAAACCCCGGGATACCTCGGTACGTGGAAGCCGTTTAACGAGAGGTGATGATAACGGGGATAGACGCCATGAAGCGCTTTGCATCGGAGGTAACGTTACGACTGTGAATAACGGATTTCAGTAGGAAGCGTGGTGTTTGCACGGTCCCATCAGAAAAGCAAGGCTAGTTACTATGGTTGCTGGCAAAGCCTGGGCACGTAATAATTTAACAGTACACAAAATCGACTATATGAGACGCCAAATATCCAAAAACGCATTGAACTAGCCGCTGATGCATAATTCACGTGATTTGGACGTTACCTGCTGGAGTTTCCAAAAATCCGTATTGGGAACTTTTTCCAAACGTGGCCTCTCACTCTGCTCTCCTCCAAAAATAACTCACGTACCGCTATCTCTGCCTCCCAAAATCTCTACTCCAGTCCACACTGAAAATCTGGACAGGGCTCAAAAGCAGACGTGTCTATCAACCAGAAACCCCGCCCCTTACAGTGAGAGACATCATTTCGCATCTCTCATTGGCCCAGCGGGATTGTGATATTAAATCCTGAGATGTGATTGGTCGTCCGCGCTGTTCATCCGCTTTGGAGGGACGTTCGATGGCGATGGTGCAGTGAGGCAGCTCCCTCTAGAGGACAGAGGGAGTCACTGCAACATGTTGACGCTGTGTTTTACTGCGCCTTTTCATTTTATAGTTTCCTTATTAGCTTCTATTGTTTAGTTTCACTCCAAAACAACATTTACACTAAAGTAATTCCATTTTCTATTTTAATATATTTTATTTTGATTGTTTGCCTTTCCAGTACTGACATACCGGCTGTACATAGACTATATATGTGCAGTTTTTTGTCAAATTGTCTTTGCACAGTAGCTGCTGTGCTTTCAGTGTCACGAAAGTAACTAACACACACCTTTCACGGCTGACTTAACATAGGAGGAAAAACGTGTTTCTAATACTATCAACAAAGGTTCTGTCTAAGCCATACCAGTGAAAAAGCATGTGTAACAGCAGGATCCTGGTATTTGAACATGCAGCTATTGTTAATGTCATTACACCAGTACTGTTATAATATATGATATAATATATCTGCTATAATATGTTAAAATGTCACCAAAATTAATCTTTATGCTTTTATGTGATATTTAGTAGGTAAAAATTACTTCTGCTATTCTCGGTAAAAGTCAAATATCTAAAAAAAAAAGTTTTAATGTGATAATGTGATGTAATAAAGTAAAAAGTAAAAAAACGATCCCTAACATTCATGTAAGAATTCACACATAAAATCTTTGATAATGATGGACTCAATAACTGATTCTGTGGCTATGCTGATTCTTCCATACTCATTCTTACCTACACTCAAACACAGACACAAACAACAACATACTGGTCATTGCATAATACAAACCAGGGCTACTGCCTCTGCACACAAGCACACACACACACACACACACACACACACATGCACACCTCTTACACATATACCCACACCCAGATTACAGAAGCTCAAGTAATTGGCTTATACTGTAAGACAGTGTGGAGGTTTTATAAAAGGGGAGAAGTAAATAGCCACATAATAGCCACATAATAGCAAGGTTGAAAGTAAAATGATAATATAGGAAAGAGTTTGAGTGAAACACTAATTTATGCATATTTTTTAACAGACTGACAAGAGAAAACAGTTTTGACAAGCAAACATTACAATTTTGCAGCTTGATGTGATTCCAAAAATATAAATAAATGAGATGTGTTTCAGTGGACTCACCGTTTAGCAGAGCAGCATGGATCCAGGAAAAGCAGACCACAGCAGGCCAGAAGTATGTGCACACATAAACAGAAAAAGGAAGAGCATAAGTGTAACAGTACAAAATCAATCCTGTGTCTTTACATCACATCTACATTAACTAGATTTTACTGGCTGTGGGGTTACAGTTTTGTAATCACAACATTACAATAGGAATGGGAGTGATATAAAATAATAATAAAAAGAGAATTTAATCAGTGATAGTTTATATCCAGTATGCTCATCAGTTAAACAGATACTGTTGATTTGTGTTCACTATGACTATAATCATCCAACTCAGTCATGAGTAAAGAAAGCCACAACCTACAGCAGATCTTTTCTCTGGCATGACAGCAAATAGTACCATTCTAATTTTATTTACATAAAGTGCACATGAGGAAACACACCCACACTGGAACATTTAATTACACAAATAATACAGAGCTAAGTGAATTAAAGTCAGCTGTCTCTGTGTCCTTGGCTTACTGGCACTTAAATTACATTACAACATGCTGATGAAGATGTACCCAGAACAGCTTGACCTTAGTTTGTGTTCAAAGGAGGATACCACTTTATTACTTCTGAAACATTCCTCAGAGCAAGGAATCAAATGTAAGATCTGCTGCATTAGCAAGCTGCTTATTTCACTTTATAACCACACATCAATGTAATCATTATTTCTGAGACAGCTAATGTACCATGAAAGTTTCGCTTGGTTCTGTGATGGCTCATTTTACAATCCAGTCATTAGATTTTACAGTGAGAGCATCAATAAAGTAAGATCACAGTGAAGACTAAAATAAAAACACAGGGTCCACACTGCCCCTTCATGCTGATCTAGACCTCCAAGAACATACAAAAAAGTCAAGAAAGTCAAAAAACGTGTACCTGATTGTCACGGGTCCCATGCTGCTGAAGTAGTTCACACACTGAGATTAAGACAATCACAAGTCTTGGATCTACAGCTAATCAGTCTGACCTGATCTAAGGTCTCTCAATCTCTTTTTCTTACCCTCTCTCCCTCCTCTACTATGTTTGTCCACCTCCTCACCTCCTATTTTTTCCCATAAAAGCCACTATGTTAGTTAGGTGACAGTTGTCACTTTACCCATATGCTCGCAGTGTGGAGCTGATCATCCGCTGCCCTCGCTGTAAACCCACAGATAGGCTAACAGGCTTCACTGTCAGAAACACAGTGTCCTACAGCAACAGAGTTAAAGCAGTCTTCTGTAGCTGTTTGGTTTCTCATGCAGGCATGAGATTAAGTCAGCGCAGATTCCCTGGAGGATTAGTTCTTCTGAGTGGAATTACCCTGACGCAGCCATCTGGACAGCAAAACATTGCCCACTAGACCAACTGACATTCAGCCAAATCCAAGCAGTAGTTAGTGCCCAGTCATCCCTCATCCCTGACCTGAGAAACATCATTCAACCCTGCATTCTGGTGTAAAAACAGTAAATTATGGTCAATTTAATGAGTGCAAGCTGTCACTTAAACTGTCAATTCAGAAGAATCAAATTCTGCAGTAAAAAGAATGGCTATGGATGAAGGCTTGAATTATTGAATATGTATGTTGAAGCCCTAAAAAGATTCTGCAGTATTAAATATTCCAGGTGTGACAGCTGTGTCTCTAGCAAACAGCTAAGGGTCTTTTAAAACCCTGTGCAATGAAAAATGAATGTATTAATAAATAAATATAACATAATATGTAAGATAGTCATACTGGTGCAGTTGTGCACTGTGGTACACTGAAAAAAACCATCTGGTTAACTGTGTTCAACAGAATCACACAAACATTAACCACATACCTCAGTAGTTGCAATAGAAACCAACATTTGTGGTCAACAATGGAGGAGTTTGCTCATTGCTATTTTTTTCTCCTAACAAATCTGTCTGTGCCACTCTCTGAACATATTTTTAGAAAATATCATGTTAGACTGATACAAAAACACAGGCATACCCAGTCCTGATGACATCCACAAGCTTTTAGCAGTTTGTACCCAAACCATAACACAACATGCTGCACTATAATTAGGCACATAAAGTATACATCAAGTTGTATTTTACCTGGCAGCCAGTTGGTAATCAGCTGGAACAAGACAGTTAATTGGGCTGATTATTGTACATGGATGACTCTGCTTCTGTCGCTCTCTCTACCTTCCAGTGTAGCAAAAGAATACCAAGACAAATACTTCTCTCTGAGTGCATACCTGTTTGTTTTGTGTAATGTCAACCACAGGCTCTCTCACTCCCTCTCTGCACTTCTTTGTGCGTGGTAACTCTAAACTCCAGGATCAGGTGTCAGATAAGGAAGGAAGGAAGAGAGAAAAAGAGAAAAAAAAACTGATGAAAAACAAACAACAGGACAGACAGATAAATACAAAGATGTGCTGAGAGAACAGTAGGCAAGAAATAGAGAGAGGGATCCTTTTTTTTTGCAGTGTGCACCCATGGGTGGCACCACTACCTTATCGCTGGCAATAATGAAGACAGGATACTAAAATGTTTACTGTCAGACTTGTTCTTCAGTTGTCACTGCGCATGTGCATGAGTTTCCATTTGTAAACACTGTCACATAGAGAGTACTACCTTACAGGAATCTGTAACGTAAGGAATGAAAATGTCCTCTATTGTGTGTCTGTGTGTGATAGTTAACAGTAATAATGAAGTGTTCGTGTTTGTTTTGGGTGTGCGCATTTGTGGTCGTGGCACATGTCGAGCGGCCCACACCCACTCGAGTCCACAAACTGTGTCCTGGCACTGAAACTGGTGTTGACCTTCTAAGAGGCAACTATGACAAGTTTTGATCACGTTCACTATGACTGAGAAAATGTTTCACTTTTACACGTTTTCACTATTAAAATGCATGAATCATAAGAAGCAAAGTCAAAATGGATGAAATCACCACACTTTTACTAGAACTTTAGCTGTACCTTAAAAAAAATTAGAATTAAATTAACATGTTAGAAACCTGTAAATCCATTGCAATTATCTCAGATTAGAACCAAGCATAGTACACATTATACAGTATTACTATAACGCAGCCTCCATTGTACTAGTGAAGCCGAGTGCAATATATGCCTTGTTATATTTTCTTGTGTGTGCTTTGAGAGCTGTGCTGAAGCCACTTCTATACAGTAATAAAATGCAATCTATAGAAAGCTAATAGTATTTCCCTTTGTGACCCTTCCAGGCTGCACAGATCGTCCAGTTGGATGCTGATACCTGAATGCAGAACAATAGACAGGTTTGCATGTTTTCATTAAATCACCGATAAGCTTCACTGATGGTTGTCTTCAAACAAATAAGCCGTAATGTTTTCCCCTTCACTTTAAGAACAGTAGTTCGCTGTAGCGTCTCTCCAAATAGTCCGTCAGAGTATGGGTGGCTAGATATGAGTCTACATTGATACTTGATGTTGAATATTTGCATAACACACGTATAGTATGTGTACAGTGTTTCCATATGTAAGTTTAGAACTCATTCAACACTTGCCTGCGTTACACTGACAGACCACTAGAGGACAGCAGCATCTCATTACTATAGACTCATCTGACTCTTATGACCCATGTGGGAAAAACTGAACCACAGCCTCACTGCAGTTTGACCAAGTGTGACCAACTACAGGAGTATCATCCCTAAAACATTGAACCACAGTGATGTTTGTCAGGAAGAAGTTTATCTTTATTAAAAAATGACTTTATGAAGTTGTCTGTGAGAAGAGTCTAGTTGTTTTCTTTGAGTGGTCGAGTCTGTGTGGTCTTTGGTTCTTTCACGCATGAGTCTATTTAACCTATTTAAAATGACCTTTTAAATTCTTTTGTGATGGCTTCTTTTGATGGTGGTTTCTATTAATATTTCATTTTCCCTTTAAGTTTCTTTCACTTTCAGTTTGATATGAGATTCACTGTGATTATTTTTCTTGGAAACACCCAGAATGTGGATAGATTGTAAATCTATAATTGGATGAACAGATTGTGAACACTGTGTGATGCAGTTGTCACTGCGTATTTATTTCAGCTGGAGGATATTTCCAGTTGCAGTTTAAGTTTACGTTCACTCTCATTTCTAGTCATCTAAGAAGCTGAGTAGGAGTTGATCAGATTTTTCCAGCAGCCACCTGTTGTCCAGACTTTGCCCACATATCTCAGACAAGCCTGTCGTTTCCTGTCTCTAGTGGAAACATTGGAAAGAATCTCCAGTATCCACAGTAATGAGCTGATCCATTGCTGCAACTTTCACAACCAGGACTGAAGCATGAGATCTGCTGCACTCTCCCAGGACGGTCACAGTGTGATTTCTCAACTCTTAGAAGGATATTTACTTGGGACCTTTTTGAAGTTTGATGTGTGTGTGTCTTTTTGTCTCAAAAATGACAGTGCACAGTGTTAGTCATGTCAACCATAATGGCCTGCCTAAAAGTATACTAAAACTAAATATTGCACACATTGTTTTTTAGTTTTGCACTTCAGGTATCCTGTGGGAGCAGCAGTAATAGTTAGCACTGTTGCCTCACAGCAAGAAGGTTGTGGGTTCGCAACCTGGCCTTTCTGTGTGGAGTTTGCATGTTCTCCCTGGGCTTGTGTGGGTTTTCTCCAGGTACTCTGGTTTCCTCCCACAGTCCAAAAACATGTATGTCAGGTTGATTGGTGACTCTAAATTGCCCATAGGAGTGAGTGTGAGTGTGTGAGGTTGTTTGTCTCTATGTGGCCCTGTGATGGACTGGTGACCTGTCCAGGGTGTACCCCTGCCTTTCACCCAAAGAGAGCTGGGATAGGCTCCAGCAGATCCCTGTGACCCTAAATAGGAATAAGCGGGTATAGATAGATAGATAGATAGATAGATAGATAGATAGATAGATAGATAGATAGATAGATAGATAGATAGATAGATAGATAGATAGATCGATCGATCGATCGATCGATAGATAGATGGTGTCCTGTTTGAAAGCCTAAAAAGAGTCCTGGGCTGCCCACTATCAGACCCTGATTTTACCACAGCAAGAATCAGCATTGGTTTGAACAAGGGCGACTCACAGGCAGCAGTTAGAGCCTTTGATACTCCATATATTTCCATGTCTAATTTATTTCAGATGTGTAAAGTTAATAAATGCCTTAGTTCAGAGATATTTCTCACATCTTTCCAATGGATTATGTCAAGTTATATCAAGGTTTGATATTCAGTTTCCATCACAGATATTCAGCTGCTGTGAGAGTGTCCTGAGGCTGCTATACTCCCATCTATAGACAGAGAATTCATTTTACTACTGCTCCATCACTGGCCACATTCAAATAATAATTTCCAGCAGCACTGTCTACATTATCATATAAACACTGAGTAAACAGATATTCATTCTTAGGAACACAAACAAGCACACAAAGGAACAACACACCAATGACTTTCAAATGCTTCAGCGGAAAAAAATCCCTGTCTTTGAGGGAACATGTGCTGTTTGTTAGTATTGTTTGGTTTTTTTCTGATGAGTTATGATAACAACTGATCTGCGCTTGTTTTGTGAAATGGATAATATTTTCAGCTTCGGAGGAAATGTTGTCCCCAAAATATCTATCTATGGATAATCTATGGATTAAGAGATAAGAGGGAAAAAGAACACATAAAACTGTATGGTACATTTTCTGTTTTTATTTTATTAAATTCAGACCAGGTCTTATTATAAACAAAAAAAATTTTCCAAATATATTATATTATATTATATCATAACACAACAGGGACCCGTGACCTGTCAGTCAGATGCTGCTCTCCACCATGTCAATCACTGATTTTTACTGCCTTGTGTAACTTGGTATAAGGTCAGTGAAAGGTTAGAATTATGTTAGGGTGAGGCTTAATGTTAGGCAAGTAGTGGTTAGGGTTATCATGACGTCTCCAGGAAATGAATATATGTCAGTGTAATGTCCCCATTAGGAGTGAAAGCACACACTGACCGGGCCTGATTGAGAGCTCCAGCACTGTCCTGTAAACTGTTTCTATGGGTGGGACAGTTAACACTGTTGTCATTGTTATTACTTAACAGAGTTCGGTGACATCCCAGACTCCCAGCAGAACTTCAGCCAACTTTGACCTAATGAGAGGCAGTGATTTAAACTCCAGTGTGGGTGTGAAGGGCTTTTCCACTTTGTATTAATCACTTGGTACACTGAGGAGTCTTTGGAGCCCTGGGCAGTTTCACACTTAATGAATAGACTATTGTAGCAATAGTCTATTAGTGTATACTGTATAGTGTATATGGCTCAGTATATAGCTGCTCACAGCACGTTTTATACTAGTGTATTACTGCTTTGTTTGCACCCTGTTTTGTCAACATGCGATAAAACAAATTTGAATTGAAAAATCGTTTTTTTTCCAATACAACTTATTTATTGTTAATAAACAGGCTAAATAACAGTAATAGTTTATTAACGACGCCATTGGCTTTATAGGACACACAAAACACGAACACACAAGTTCGTGAACACAAAACGATTATTTACGATCACTTTTGCGTGTACGCACGCGCTTTGCACTCGTACTTTGTGTGTCGTTGAGGGTTTCCCGCAATGCACGTGCGTGAACAAGCTCGTGAACTGGCACGCGCACAGCTTTTGAGAGAGAGAGAGAGAGAGAGAGGGAGAGAGAGGGAGAGAGAGGGAGGCTGTCCTGTCGCTTCCGGCTTCAGACGCGCAGACAAACAGCGCTTTACTACGAGCAGAGAGGCGTCGAGCAACAAGCATGACAACAGAAACCTCCCCAGAAACTCTCTATAATGAGGGCAAAACTGTGAGAGGGCTTAGCTCTGAGGTTTTCCTGAAATAACCAGAAAGAGAAAGAAAGCCCTGCTCCTGGGAGAGAAAGGCATTTTGAAATCTTCTTCTCCTGAGGAGGAGGATTTTTGGGGGAAAAGGTGAAGAAGCGAGCAGCACCGGCGGCAGCGTCGAACAAGTTCGTTTATGGTAAAAAGCAAAAACACAAAGGAGGAGTCGAGGTTGACTTTGTTCTGGTGAGAGATTGAGCCGCATCTTCGCATGTTTTCTGTGGATTCCGAGTTCAGAGAAGACTCATCCTCGGGGTTTGACTATATTTTTACTCCAGTCCATTGAAAGTGTCCGGGAGAGGACGGGACAGCGCTGAGGTAAGACAACACAGAGCCCGCTGGCATGTCAGGACCTCCATCCGAGCACTGGATAGTTTATTACACTTCAATAGCGCCAGCTCCCAGTGGAAGCTGTCAGGATTACAGGCCTACTCATCCTTATGATAAGTGGGGATACCAAGCTATTTGAATAGTTTCTTCTATTTTAATGAAAATACCTCCCTATTATGTAAAAAGATTTTTTTTTATCTTGTGAAATGCCCCCATGATTACAGATATATTCCACTGAACAGGCATGCACATTACCATAATGCTGTATATTCATTTCCAGTCATTATATAACTTAGATAAGGTTGGAGCTGGACAGCATTTCATGGCATCTGCATCCTGAACTGAATCAGCGTCTCAAAGTGGTTTCATTTCCAAACCTTTTCTAATCTATTTGGTTGTATTTTTCAACAGCTTTGTAACAAAAGTTATATACAGTGAAGAACTGAAACTCAAACACTGCAATTCAAATAATCTGTGTTTTGTAAATGTTTAGACTCCTAAGCTAAACAGCTGCGTATAAGTGTTTTGTAGTTCACTGAGAGCTGGACGAGATTTAATGTTGTTCAGGTATTAAATTCTTTAATCAACTTGCAGTTAGATCCAAAATGGGACCTGAGCCCAGTGCTTGCATTATAACAGCATTACAAAATTACAGTGCATTAGATTAGAGGGTTTTTTTCTAGGGCCGCTACTAACTAACTAGTGGTCATCACAGAAATACCTGAGTTACCTGAGTTACTTTGCTTCATCAACCAATCAACCAAAATAGCAAATAAAAAAGAATATCATATCTTTTCAAGCATCATCTTTTTTTTTTTTTTTTTTTTGATGGACCAGCAGTCCAAAACTCAAAGATACTCAGTCTCTGAAAACATGAAAAAACTCAAGATAGCAAGATGGAACTGTAAATATTTAGGGTCTTTGCTCAAAAATAACTTCAGCGAATAATTCAGCATCAAAATAGCTGCCACTTAACTTTATCTCGATCTGCCAGTCAATTAATGAACTTACTGTTGTAGCTCCAGTTAATTCAGATTTTGTTTTGCATCTCCACAAGGCCCATATGAAGCTGTTTTTCCTTTTTGTGAACTTCTGGCGTTTAAATGTAATACCTGTTTTGTCAGGAATGCATTTTTTTTTATTTTTGGCTTATCTAGTTAATTAAACACCTTTCAAAATAAAATACATGGCCACATCGATGCAGAAATCAGACAGAAATCCAACACTACCGTAAATTATCCTGCTCACTGATGTGTAACATCACCCATAGTGACCTTCAGGTAGTGCAACATGAATTAAAAAAATATAAACAGAATTGGAAAATCTATGACAAATTCATACCAACATTGTTGTATTGCTTTAACTGCTACCTCCCTGCTTATGTAAATTTCAGAAGAGTCATCATCAACAATCAGCATCTTCTAAACTTTGTTTTTAGTTTTTTCAGTGTTTTTAATGTTGGTTTATTGCCCAGTTGTGTAGGCAAGTGAACAGTTTGAATACTTACACAGTCCCACTCAATCTGACATTAGGCTGCGCTGAAACACAAAATTCGGAGTTAGTTTACATGTGCACTTATGCCAGCTTTATAACAACCAGGATTTTTAAAAAATGAGTTCCCTTTTTGTTACACTTGCCAGCTTTGAAGTGCTGAAGGCAGTGTTTCGGTCTGTTGCCTTATTAAAAAGTTGATACACAGTCAAGGTTGGGCTGATGGTTCGTTTCACTATTGTGCCTTGGCACTAATATCTTAAAAATGGTTGGAATGTCAGTACAGTGTTCATGGAAAGTTACACTTGTTTTCTGCTGACAGACTTCTTTTTCTGGAGAATATGGCGAGGACATGTGAGCGCTAGAGTGGGACTGAAGAGACAAACTATATGTTGTAGCTTTTCTCAGAGTGAATCGACTGTGCTTTTTTGGGCTGATGTGGTGACGAGGATGTCCTCTTGTGTGTGGCCCTGCTGCTTCTTGTGAATCACCTTTAAATGCTAGACAGACCACAGCTAAAGGTTTTTTTAAAAGACTTAAAGATGCCGCCAGCCATGTGCAACATGCAGTGTGAAAATGGTTCCTGGTGCCCAGTGCTGCTGTATCACAGAAAGTAAGTCTTATGCATGAAAGATTCAGAATAGACAACAAAACTAAAAGGGCCTGTAAAGACCTCTGTTTCTTTCCCCGCTCTTCTTTCTTTCACTCAGTTCTCTCAGTATTTTCTGTTCTTTTTTTTTTTTTGTCCTTTAAATTTTTATGGATTTTGCTGTTTAATATGCAGAGAGAAGTGATTATACAGTGTGAAGAAATTAGCACCGGTGGTTAGCAATGTACTCGACAGACAAGCCATTCAGACTGTTTCCTGCCCCTCTCTTACTGCGTCACTCTGCAACAAGGAAATCCCATGTTTACTTCTTAGTTCATGACCTAATGACTTAACTTTTCACATGTTGGTCCGTATGCTTTAGAAAGAAGCCAAAAGCTGTTATTTTCAATGAAGTAGGAGCATTAGTTCAGCTTTGCTTTACAAAGTGTGAATAAATTATGCAGTGTATCTCTGCCTGTTTGCTCAAGTCACTCTCCAAAACAAACATCCAGTTTCACAGCCAGCTTAATAAAATATTTACTGAAGTATGAAAAGAGAAATTACTTATATATTTGCCCTCATAAGTTCCACTTTAATATGATCACTTAGTTTAAGTTTTATGATATAAGAGCTATTTGTCTGTCCTGCTCGTGCTTATCTCACATGTTGTTGTATAGAGCAGACTATAGTCAACCAACTCTACCTCACACACATGAAATATAAGGTGTTGGAGGAGCTGTGGACATCGCCACAGTGGGAATTTTTACATTTAAGAGAATCTGTGGAGTGTTTTGTCTTAGTATTACAATCTGCAGCCCCGTAACTGGGAAATAAGATGTTTCTGCAAGCATGGCCAGTTGCCAACTCCCATTATACAGTGAAGCATATTTGCATAGCTTATTTCAGAGCAGGACCTGCTGCTCTTGTTTATAAACATACAAGTACATATAAGTTCGGGTTTAGCCACATCAGACACTAAAATTAGGATCAATAGCTGTATTTAGTGGTGTTGCTTTTGTCCCTGAAGTTTTTCATTCAGGAGCCAGAAGCAGAAACTCCCCAAGTCTTGAAATCAAATTTAACTAATTTATAAAGAATCAAACGATCCTGAAACACCAGCAGATTGTTATCTGTCTTCGTGCTTCCTAAAATATCTGAAGAAAATAAAAGCACATTTCCTTAGAATAATGCCTTGCAAACATTTGAGACATGATAAATCTGACCAGTCTTAAATAAAAAAATTAAAAATGCATCTCTTTACCTCTCTTGCTTCTCATCTTTTTACTTTTCGTCTACCTCGTGCCCTTTTTCATTCACCTTCTCTGCATGTTTCTTTTCATCTCCATCTTCCAGCCATTTCCCAAGTGTCTCCTTCGTTTTCCCACTGAAAGAATGTTACCTTAAAGTTATTTTATTTTTAGACTGAAGCAAATTTCAAACAAATGGAGTGGTCATACAGGACTGAGCAGGGCAAAAGGTTTTAGAGTTTGATCAGGCTGAACTTTAGCCACGGTGCTCTTTTTAGAACACACTTTCAGGTTTCAAAGATCGTCTAGTGAAGAATTGCCAGTTATTTAGTTGGAGAGGAGGGAAGCCGATTACCTCTGAGAACACAGAACACTGATAATAAACTAGCTGTTTGAGTCAAATGAGCATTGTAAAAATCTCTGCTTTTACTGAGCTTTAACAAGGAGAAGGTAAACTATTTCTAGTAAATGAAACATCTTGATGATTCTAATTTTTTTAAATATTCATGCCTCTGTCCCCTTGCCATCTGTATTTCTGCCGCTGTTATTTTTCATTGATTTAATTATATTTCCAACATGAACAATGATATCTTTTATTTTTAGGACTACATGAATAATCTTCTTTGTCCATGACGCAGTTAGGGATGGCTTTCCTGGAATGGAAAATTGGACTTTCAGTGTCATTTCTGACATTTTCTTCTTAAAGAATGTTATTGTCATTCATGCTCACTCTAATTACTTTCCAGATAATTTTGCCTATCATAAATTCTCAGACTGTATAATGATGTTTCCTTGCATTTTTTTTATTGTTTAGTGGTGGGTGCAGATTTTTGAACAGTGTGGAGCTGCTGACTGGATGCAGAGGAAACACTGAAGGCTGCTCTCCAGACCTCCCTGCCTCTTCAGGGGAGATTGTCAGATGTGTACCCAGCACTTAAAGCCCCTGGCCTGGCCGCGGGGATGGCTGCCTCTGCCCTGAACCTGAACGGCCTCAGAGTCATGAACAGGTTGGTTTTTGCTTTTATGTACAATGTCACATTTAGCCTTTAATTATTTTGAGAATACACCATTTTCCTCAAGTGCTTCGCTCAAGTGCATGTTTTGTCAGAAGCTGTTAGACCAGACTGGTAGGAATACTTTTTTATTTTTGATATCTTCCAGAGCAGTTAACAATGCTGTCCTGCATGTTGATGATTTACACGACAAAGTTGTTAATCATCTGTAAATATGCCTAAAATATATCCCTTTATTCACTAAGCAATTTGCCCTTTTTGTTATTTACAGTCCAAGCTTTTTAACATATGACAAGCTACAGTATGATCATTTTCCTGTAAAGAGACAACCAAGTATAACACTACCATTACACTGCTATGACATTTGTGGCCTTTGCTTTTTTTAAAAAAAAAATGCACATTAATCTTCCATATCCTCTCCTCTCCACAGCAGTAATCAGTTTCACACTCAGCCAGGCTCCGCTAGTAACACCTCTCGAGCTAGAAGCAGCCCAGTCGCACGACCTGTGCTACCAGTTCCAGATCGGAGCACCTACTGCCCGTTATTGGGTGGGGGAGCGCTGGGTGGAGGTTGTTATAGCCCTACCAGCCCAAAGGTAACTTAGTTACCACATCGACCCTAAGATGCTGTAAAACTAAAGAATGTAAAGGCTTTTTATGTGTTTTTCAGTTGTACTGAAAATAGCAAAAACAGGCTGAAGATAATTGTTTCTCAACCATGTATGTTGGTTGCAATATGAATTGTCAAATTCACTAGATGAACCCCTAATCTTTTTTTTTTGTTTGTTTTGCTTATTTTAGACAAGCCCCAGAGCTCCGGGTCGAACCTTTGTCTTCCCTACTTCATCCTCGTTCTCCCCCAGCTCAACCGCGTGTGCTCGCTGCCCCTCCCCGCGAAGCCCGGAGCGTCTGGGGGTCAATGTGGGCCAGCGGGTCCGACGCTTGAGCTCTCCCGGTGGTGAAGAGAGAGGGGAAGGAGACGGGCAGGAGCAGAGAGAAGGAGAGACAACAGGGGGTGAGAAGAGAGAGGAGAGGAGACGTCAAGCACAGCTGCAGCAAATTCACAGAGAGCTGCAGAACGTTGAGGTGATTTTACATGTATTGTTTTTCACTGTATTTCTGTATTTCTCTACTCCACTTTTTCTTTTTTGTGTCTTTCTACATCTTCTATTCCCTCTGTCCTTATATAAGGATGCTGTCAAGCAATATATAGCAATGTGTTCAAGCTCTGAAGGATTTACTACTTTATTTCTAACTGTTGGGCAAGTCAGAGCAATGCTAGCTACTCTATAATGACCCTAAAGTGTTACTCAGTTACTGAGTTATTCAGACTTTGAAAGCTGGGAAAAACAAAACAACTGATTCTTGTATTTAGCTGTTTTGTACAATATGTTTTTGTTTGGCATGATTGCTGGAGAAGGTGAATTTAAACAATTGCATGCAGCTTTTATTAGAGATCCTGCGGAAATCTTATAATTTGTCCATGTGAGTTTTGTTTACTAGGCTTGGATTGTTGGTATCTTTGCACTGTTAAGAAATCTGCCATTATTGAACTTCAGATTACTCATTGTAATATTGATACCCATTATTTTGGATTTAAAGTTGCAGTTATTGAAATACAGTTTAGTACATTGTAATGTGTTATTTCTGTTAATTTAGTCACGACTGAAGCACAGTTTTCATTTTACTTTTCATATTTGTAGTCTTCTTTATATTTAGTTCAAGGGCAAGCTTCATTAGTACTTACTGTGAAACTGTGCCCCTTCACATATTAGATAAGCAAGGTAACCCGTAAAATAAGTGACATGCATAAAATACATCAAAGTAAAAGCTGGACCAAGGAAATTGGGGTTAGATAAGTCTTAATTCTCTTTGTGCCTTTCAGGTCAGGGGAAAAGTGGACATTTTCGAGGCCCACATTTCTGAGATTCGTGCCAAGGTGCAGAACACTGAGCTCCAGCGCAGCCCTCGATCTCCAAGACGATCAACTAGCCAAACCCCTACCCATCCTAGTCAAGGAATCACAGCCCATGAAAGCCCAATGACCCACCCCCGAGAGAGTCAGGTTCACTCTGTTGTCCAAAATGGAAGCCAAAGGGGGGAAGAAACGACAGAAGGAGAAAGGAAAAGAACCAACGGAGGAGAGAAGGATAGCAATGCTACTAAAATGAATGCAGAGAATAAGACACTGATTGGTCAAAATGGCCGTCAATCAGAAACAATAGTGCAGACTCCTTGTATAGGTGGACCGCTCATTGTTCAGCGTTCTCCTGAGACATTAAACACAGAAGCAATAAGAGATAGAGAAAGACTGAGAGAGAAAGGGGAGGTAGAAAACAAAGTTACATTGGGAGATGAAAGGGAAAGAACCCAGGAAGAAGTGAGAGATGAGAAAGAGAGACGGTTATGTCCTGAGATGAAGCTCCAAACAGAGGTGCACATGTTGGATGCTACCCCAGAAAACCCTATTTTAAATCAGACACAAAGCAGTGAAAGCTCCGTTGGTTTGCTGGACATAAACAATTACACCTCCAACCATTCTTCCATCTCTCCCTCCATCCCTGAAGTCATAATAACTGACCATGGTTTAGAAAGCCAGCCTTTGACTTCTGACGGCCCTGGCTCAGACCAGCAACCATGCTTCACTCCCAGCCCCAGTTCAAGCCCTGTCCCTGGGCCGAACTCATCCACACGCTCCTTAAGGAAGCTGTCGTCCTCTTCTGCCTCCTCAGCTGGTTTCTCTTCATCTTGGGAAGAATCAGAAGAGGATATTTCCAGTGATACAGAGAAAGGAGATCAGCTTCTCAACCCTGTGCTCCTCAGTTCTCAACAGAAAGCAGTAAGTAGAGCTAGAGCAAGCTCAGCTGTATTGGATTGTACTTATTATAGAACTGATGATTTGCAACTAATCCTTCCAGATCTGAGAAAGAATTTGTCTTGTTTCGGGTCTGTGTTAACAACCATGCCTCAAGATGTGTGTCCGTCAGTGTGCATCTGTTTATGCTGTCTGTTTGAATGTGTCTATGCACGTTACCTGGCTGCTCCTGTGTCAAATTGGCCTGAGCTGTCTCCTTGAGTAATGGTTGACATTCACACTAACAAAGCTAGTACTGTGCCCCGACTAGTGTGTGTCTGTGTTTGCGTGCGTGTGTGTGTAGGTGTATTTTTCAGTGCGTGGGTAATGTGAGGCTGTGTGTGAGAGGGAGCGCGGGTGATAGAAAAAGGGAAAGTAAGAGAATTTGCCAGTCACACACACTTACTGTAGGTTTTGTATTTGGATGCAGTTCAAAGAGGAGGCTGAGGCCTGTTTGGGTATGTGTGTGTGTAGGTGGGTAGGTGGATGTGTTTTTATTTGTAGCCAACATAAGTTCATTAGGCCATCTCACTTCTGCTTTGAAACATGATTTAATGTAGGGTTGTATAACCGATTTTATGAGTACTTCTGAAACATTGTGCCCTTCCCAAAATTGTTTCTTTTCTGGGACTTTGTACATCAAAAATCATTTTATCTTGAAGAATCTCATTTTAGGACTGAAGTGGTCTTGTTTACTTTGTGCTGTATTAGTTCAACTATCCTGGTGAACATGAACAATAAAACTGAGTGGCGTGTTCTTACAAGTGCACAAGACAACAGACCTTACAAGTATTTGAAAAGTCTTTTTCCCTGCAATAAACACACCTTCTCCATATTTCTAGGTGTGTTGTTGAAATTTGGCATTTTTTATGCTAACATATAAATCAAAGCCAGTTTTACACATGTGCTTTCATTATAAGAAGCAGCAGCAAACAGAAATATTCTCTTAATGATAATACTGCAGAGGAGGATATATTGGTAACCACTTTACCAAACAATTTTTCACATCGTGCAAAGCAATGGATTTAATTTTCTTGCATATCTAATTGAATAAGCCATCTGTAAACCAAAGTCCTAGGCCTCCCAGGTGACATGGATTACAAACTATTTGTTTAAATGAATTTGGCTGGTGGATTTGAATAGTGTTTGTATTGCTCTTTGCATATTTCCGGGCATTGTGTTTTTTGCTTTAGCCAGGAAAAGAAAGAGAGAAGCCTCTGCTGGTAGTTGCAGTTGAATGAAGTACACGATTTATAGTTATTAGAAAAAGTCTGGATTTCCCCATATGTAGTGCAAAGATGACATATGTGAGGGTTATTTACATTCTTGTCTGTAGCTTGTCACAGTTCCTTATCTTTAAGAAAACTTGCTATACGCATGCAAGAGGCAAACATGCAGAAACACATAAAGCATGCTTGCTCGTGTGGGAGGTATGTAGGAGAGAGGAGAGGGACAGAAAGAAGAGGAGTGAAGAGGAGAGAGGAAGAACAGAGTGAGCTCTGGAGCAAGGCTGGTAGAGAGAGACAAAAGAAAGAGCATAAACAAAAAGTTATCCAAGGGAGACATAGCTCTTCTTCTAATAGCTATTAGCTATTATATTTACTGCAGGAATATCTGTATTTTAATTGGAAAACTAGGAAATACACCAATGTATAAGCATAACTCTAGTACTGCTATAAACACACCAAGATTGAAGAGAAAGATAAATGTGCAAGAAAGAGGCAATTAAAAAAAGATTCAGACTAGTGCTTTCTGCAGAACACATTTATCATGGTTATAGGTTTACATTTTGTATTTAAGAGCTCACTGTGGATCTGTGGATGCATTTGTTATCCTGATGACTGCATTCTGTATTCACCAGCCACAATATTTTAATTAATCCTCCTTGGTATTTTTCTCCCAAGTAAGCATGCCATTTTTTTTTATATATAAATACACTTGAACTTCTCTGCTTTGTTATGGACATTACCTTTTAGATTATATAATCTTATTTTTAAGAGTGTTCATGGTAGAGGCTGGGATCTGAACAGAGCCATATATAGACACTATTTGGCTGATCTTTTGACTGGTGGGCATCTCTCCAAGGTTAGAAGGCACACATTTGCTGTCAGTGCTTTCCTAGTTCTAGTAAATTAACAGCAAAAGGGCACCTGCAATAGATTGGCATCTGTGTGTTTTCTGTAAAAAAAAAAAAAAAATTCAGTTGAGTTCCGTGGAGAGAAAAAAGAAAAAAAATCCCAGCAGTCAGGTTATGCCCTGAGTGATACTTAGTTATTTGCTTTTTGTATAATGTACTTTAAACATCCACACCCATCAGAGCAGTTTCCAACTAAACAGTTTCAGATCAAACGCCATAGAGATTCGTCAAAATGCAGAACACTGGAAATGGACTCTTATAAAAAGGTAATTGGAATCATGCAATAATAAGATTTACAACAAAGAATTTTTGTCCAGTTTTTGGGGACTTGAATAAAAACATCAGTCTGGCTAAAGCAGTGAATGTAAAATTCGTTTTTGGACAAGAAGAGTCATGGGATTTATCAGTGTGGCTGGACACATCTTCAATCATAATCATTTACCTTACATGTAAGTGTGCTTGCTTATTGAACTGAATCACCTGATTTCATTAATTTAACAATTAGTCAAATAATTAAGGGTCATCTGCAGAAATGTAATTATCAACTAATTATGGTTCCTGGTTGCAGCTTCTCAAATATGAGAATGCTGCTAATTAAATATCACAAGAGATTGAACGCTTTATGTTTTCTGAAAAACACACTTTAGGCATGAGTGTGGGCTCTGGGTGTTTGTTATTGGCTATTTTACACATTTATTTGACCTGTTTTCAGTAAATCAGTTGTTTGTTGCAGCCCTAAAATATTGACCATATTTTTCTAAATCTACTCGTGCTTATTTTTTATATATGGTAGCTTAAAAAAATGGTGGTACCTGCAGCTGTGCTTAATCACAAATGTATAGAAGATTTAAACATCATGCTCCAGCTTTTAGAAAGACTGAAATCAGAAACTAACAGCGGCGGTGCAGCACTTACAGTAAAATGGAAGTGGGGCACCACTAATGAAGGTCTTTTTTTAAATAATGCAGAAGGTGTGTTGTTACTCATGGTTTCTTTACTGTAAGTAAACCTAACATTTCAGTCCATATTCAGATGCAGCTCAGGTTCTCGCAAAGATGCATTCATTAAATAAACAGATCCATTATATAAACAGATGTGTCTTTTAGAATGACGACTACACCCATACTTTTCAACTTTAAAACACACACACACACGAACACACACACTGTATGCTAACTGTGACACACCCTCTGTACACACCACAGTACTCAACACGCTAATACCCTGTGTGCAGGGAAACTGTTTTTCTCTCACAAACACAACTTATGGTACCCTGACTCACATCCATTTTTATGATCATTTAAAATGTGGTCACACACACTGACCTAAACATAAATCTTCACCATTCCTGGTTTATCCTCTGCTAATCCAGCTGTGACTCTAACCTCATCTGTAAGACCAAAAAAAGAGTTTGTGTGGTGAACTGGACAGAAACTAATTTTTATGTCCTAAACTATAACTCAAGCACAAAATATCAGCACACTCACACACAAACACTGAGACATGCACACACAGTCTTTACAGCAGTGGAAAATCTTCTCTACCACGGCGGCCAGTTGCCTAGCAACCCTGTGACGTCAAACCGAGTTTCCCTCTCACAGCTGTGTGTGTGTGTGTGTGTGTGTGTGTGTGTGTGTGTGTGTGTTTTAAAGTTGAAAAGTATGGGTGTGAGTCTGACTAGTGTGTGTGTGTGTGTGTGTGTGTGTGTGTGTGTTACAGAGTGCCTGCTTGGTTCACTGTGAAAGGGGAAACACCGGTCATTTCTTTATTTGGTGTTTCTACATGAGGTTGTCGGTGAGAGTGCATGTACACTACGTGTATGTGTTTGAGTTGCCCTGGCCATGGGGTAGCTAGGGCAGCATGCAGTGACTGAAGCTGCTCCTCGTTAGTATTGGGTCCAGTGCACAAATGAAGTGTGGTTTCAACACTGTACGTACCTGAAGGCAAGAGATGTAGCATACACCCCATAGCTTGCAGGTCCACAGGTTGCACTAAAACTTTTTGACAGATGCCTTGGTTAGTTTCTGTGCCATTTTTGCACACAAGACCTGTTGATTTCATATTATCTTGAACATATTTATTTTAGGTTACTCTGTTGGTCGTGAGCGAGCTAAGAAAACCCCAAAACCAATTGCATTTGTTCACCTTAATTAAGGGTGTTTCAGGGTTGAGGCTAGATTTGAAGTCAGATAGGCTCTTTAATGTTCCATAGTGACCTCAATTTGGAAACAGCTCTTCCTTATCTGGCTACACCATTTTGTTTCAACATAACCGAACAGCTGAACTCTTTTTTTTTTCTTCTGGGTGTCCCTTTTTCTCGCCTTTGTCGAGCTGTGAATTTCGCAAAGCTAGTTTTCCACTGGCCAGCTTTGGTTGCTAAGAGATTTATCATGCACTCTCTAAGCACGTTGTTTAGCACGCATCACACAACCTGCAGTTTAATTTTCTCTCTGGGTGAGAGTTTTATTGTGGTGTGTGTGTGTGTGTGTGTGTTTGTGTAAGTGTACACTTTGCAGACTCACAAAGTTGCAATATTTGTATCTGCAAGGGGACCTTGTGGTGAGCGATATCAGGCCTGTTGTTTCCTCAGTGTTCTCCGTTGAAAACATCAGCATGCATCAGTGTTTCCCCTGTCTTTTCACATTACACATTTGTAACCCAGAGTTACCCTTTGCCCAATTTTTTTTTCTTTTTAACCATTCTTGTCACTCTCAGTCTCTTTTTCCTCCTCTCTGCATGCAAATGAGTGACAGCTGGTTGCTGTGTGTAACCCTAGTTCCACACATATGTGTGTGTTATTTTGGGGCAACACCCTTTTCAGTACATCATGTGCTAATTGCAAAATTTGACAAGTAACTGGTCTTTATAAATGCCTGTTGCATGAAGTCATATCTGCAGATGCGTATGTTAAAAAATGTGATGCACATTTCTCGAGATCGTAATTAAGGGGCCAATGAAACTCTTTGCTTTAGTGATTCTTTTCTTCTTTGGTGCTCTTTCTGTTGTTTACAGAGGGCAAGGCTTTTTTTTCTTTCTTTTGTTTGTAGTCAGCGGCGGATGTGGAAAATACTGTCGCTGAGGCAAGCGGCAACCCCCCCACTTCCTGTCTGCAAGAAGTTCCTTCGCTTACTATTTCCTTTCTCTCTCTCTCTCTCTCTCTCTCTCTCTCTCAATGGAAACTTTACTGTTTTCCTGCTCTCCTCTTGTCATCCAGCTGGTCTGGGGGTAGAGATAGTGTGACCACTGGAGAGCAATAAGGCAGAAAGGAGATGACAGAACAACCAGTAACGCTGCCTTTGATGGAAGTTTTAGTCAGAGAAAGAGGATGGACTTTAACACCTTAACTTGTATTGCAGTTTTAACACATAAGCCTAGTTTTGCTCATTTAAAATTGTGATTTTCCAGAAGTATAAACTTAACTAATTAAATACAAAATTACATACTTTATGAGCAACTAGAGGCATGTATTTAGTCATTTCAACCAGTTGAATAGCATGAAGCTAAAAAATACACAGTTTGAACCTCATGTTTTAAGGAATTATATTCTGTTTAAGACATGGGTGGGTTTCTGATGATTGAGGACATGACCAGTGAAACAAATACATGCACTGACAATACTAAACTAAGGTAATCATATACGGTAGAACAAGCAAACTAGAACTGATGTAGAGGAAGACAATCTAGATTAATACAGAAACAATTTTATTAATGGATTATTTCAAGAGAAATCAGTCACCAATAATTCATCTATTAAATTACTAAAGCCACTTATCAAAAAAAAAAACATTAAAACATAGTTGCTGGTATGGAGGTGTTTTTCGTTTTTCTGATTGAAGTCATTGTAAATGTAATATGTTTACATTTTTGACTGTACAACATGAACAAGTTAAATACATCACCCACAACATAAATTGTGATCTCAGTTTTTCAGGCATTGTATAGACAGACATTAATTGACTTATTTATTAATAGATTAATTTATAAGGAAAATAATGGTTAAATGGCCTGCTAGTAAAAAACAAAGTGCCAGTATAGCAGTATAATAGCAATAGGGGTGTTGTAAAACTCATGTCTGAGTGGCTACTTACTTAACAAGCTAGTTTGCAAGCCAAATACAACTCTAAAGTCAGGATCATAATTATTGATTGTTGATTTGCTCTCAGTTCCCTGATTTGAAATCTATATAATTTCACAGAATGTTTCTTTTTATCTTAGACACCTTATGTAACTTCACTGTTGAAACTGGCTATGTAGAAATATCTTAAAATTACAGTTATTTCCTATTGAGCTCTGTTTGCTCAAATATGTTTTACCACATTTACAAACTTGCCTTTCAGGAAAATTTTTACATGTCACAAGTTCATGCAAATATTTTTTTACAAGTTCACAAAAAGTGGTAGATACATCTACAAGCTGTGAAGTTACACAATTTGAAAATAATCTCTTATACCCATTTTTAAATAAAACACTAGATATTCATGAAAAATCACACAGAGAAGTCCAAATGAATTCATGTGCATGGCTGTAGTGCTGCACACGGTGGCAATGAAACAGAGGCATCATAGTAGTTTCATCAACTCACTGAGGAGCGTGCAGCAGCTGCACTTAAGGATGTTTCCTTTTGTTTATCATAGCTTATCTTGTGACTTCTGTCACAATCTTTCTTTCTTTAACAAGGACATACAGAAACTTTCACAGTCACAACAAACACATACAGGTATCCAGTCACACTTCATAGTCAAACATTCTAATTAGAAAAATGTGCATGAATGTACAGGTTTTAGTTGCTATTCCAAGAAGCCTCTACATTTTCCCAGTACTTAGGGTGCATTCGTGCTTACACACCCACTCACACACACTTAGCTCCGTCTCTGTCAAATGATGTGACCTGTTCAGAGATTTGCATGCTCAGATTATGTTTGTTTTCTGTTTTGAAAATCAAATGATCCACAATTGTTTATCCCTGTATACACACAGACAGACACACATGTAAAATCTTGTGGGGCATAGAAAGAGGAGGATACAAGGCTGAGGTTGTAGTTTTTAAAGCAGCGAGGGACAGACTTTGGATGTGTTGCAGGAGAGTTGCACAGATAATCAGTCTTGTCAGTTACTGAAAACCCATCGATCACGATGTGGTCTGCATGGCTTTATTCAGTGTGGAGTTTTATTGTGTCAGTCGGAGCTATTTTTATCATTACCACCATCCACCTCTGCACCAGCCACCTTAAGGTACTGTTACCTACACTGCCAGTGTTACTTTTATTTGAGTGAAGGCTTACATTTACTGAGTGTCACAGAACGCTTTTATACTGGGATTTAGTCCTTGTTTAGTCATGTTTGACAGCACTACTCTAACAAATGCTAGTAATATCACAGTGATTGTTGATTTTTTTTTCAAAGTTAGACACATACCAGCCCTCTCTTTGCTTGTCGTCTCAACTTCTCCTCTTTCCTCCTCTGATTGCATTTTAATGTCTCCAACTCCAAAGTCGACACCGTCTAACAACGGCTATTATTAATCACTTGAGGTAGTCCGCACTTTCTCCTACTTTCTCTTTCTTGCCCCCCACAGCTCTTTCATACACTCACTAGATATTAGTGGGCAACATGGTAGATGGATGACAGTCTGACTTGACAGAGAAAGTGCAGATCCTGGCTACTTACCAAGATGTAGCCTGATAATCTTGCTGTCTAGCTAACTGGCTAAAAATGGTGAAAAAAAAAAACTGAAGAGAAATTCCATATTCGGTTTAACTGTGTATTTCTAGTGGTCTGCAAAACTTAAACAGTGCTGTATTTCCTTTAAGCACAAGCCAGACGCTGATTGAGATATGCTGGCTGATATTTTAGTTTTTACACATTATGTTTCATTTCAAACTTTATTTTTTCCGGAATGTCTGTTTCTAGTCATGCCTAAACACTGACACATGGAGATTCCCAGGACAAGCTCCTACTGGATATTGCTTTTTGCCATCAGGCCCCTGTCATCTTATTTAAATCATGTTGAAGCTTTTTTTTTGTAGACTGCAAATAAAGCATTCTTTTTTTAAGCCAAAACACACTAAGTTACAGACGCATTTCAAAGGATTTGTATCCAAACAATCATTACAGAAGACTACCATACCTGCCATTGTTACATTTTCAAAACACAAACGCTCATAAACGTTTAAGTGTCTTGGATTCAAGACTCGCTGTTCTCTAAGACCCTTTTCGGATGACCTCCCTTGCCGTTAGCTTCCACCATCTGATCTGTACACGTTTGTGTTTTACCTTTGGTAGGGCGTTAAGTTTTTTTTTCTCTCTCCTTCACTGGTGCAGAGAAAAACCACACCTGTGACTCTTCATTGCCTGAAACAGAAAGATGAGGTGAGAACGTGTGTGTTTGAGAGTGTGTGTGGATATGTGTGACTAACCATAGATAGTCATGCTATCAGCTGATGAATTTTAATCAGGGCCAGATTATGTGACATGGGTTATATATCTCCTTCTATGGTCCTGTGCTCCCTTATCTTACCCTTCGTCTCATCCTCTCTTCTTTCTACTCCAGTTATTTGTAGACACAATATTATTTCTCCTTTGCAGACTGAACGAAATCTTTAACCGATGTGTGAGTTCACATATTTAGGCTTAAGAAAGTAGATATTTGTTTAGAAATACGACATTATTATAAAACCATTCTAGAAAGGTGTGTAATGCGTTTTGTAAATAGCTGGATTTTTCATGTTTTCATTGCTGCAGCATCCACTGGTCCCAATTTTGCACAGCCGAGCATTGTTTAAACCCACAGAACAAGACATCTGGAGTTTTTCCATCTGATGTAATGCTGCAGGCATAAAAATGGTGTTTGGCTATTTTGCTCAATAAAAGGTTTATCTGCTGAGACTTCAGTGAGATGTTGCAACATGCAGCAACATTAACACATAATAAATCAGAATGTATTTTTATGATAGGCTAGGAGAATGTTAGGGCACAAAACAATAAAGACAAGTAAAGAGTGTTTTTGCTCATTTAAAGATATTGCACTTCTTGTTCCAATTTTTTTTTTATCCTTATTAAAGAACCATAACAGTTATTGTTGTGCAGGGATCAGGCAGTGCTTTGGAGTTAACCTGTGTTTCTGCAGCTGCAAATCTTCTTCAGTTAAATATTAATACACAGTCACTGAAGGAAAGGTTCTCCGCAACAAAGACTGAGAAGTGGACTTGAATCAGTCTGTGGTCACTGAGAGAAAACCTGCTGGTGTAAAAACAATGTGCTGTGTGTGTTTGTGTGTCACAGAGACCATGTGTTTTTTTGTGAACATGTGTGTGTGCTTGTTTGTATGTGTGGCAACAGTCCCGCAGTTCATTGTGTCCTTGCCAGGGACAGGGAGAGCCCTTGGAGAAACTCTGTGTGTGTGTGTGTGTGTGTGTGTGTGTGTGTGTGTGTGTGTGTGTGTGTGTGTGTGTGTGTGTGTGTGCATGTGTGTGCATGTGTTACCAGGGGAAACCCCAGCTTGATCCTTGCTGAGTTAAGTTAAAATATTCTGAACCAGCCAAAAGAAAAAACAGAGCGTGTGGGAAATCCAGGCAGAGGGAGACTGAAAACAGGTCCTCCATGGTCTGGGATACCCCGCTGTGTGTATGTACTGTGTTATGGCCATTAAAAAAAAAAGCTATAAAAAAACTTTTTGGATCAGCTATAAGCTTCAGAGGGAAACCTAAACCGTATGCATAGTGTTAGTACGCTCTGCCATGCACTATCATTAAATGTTATGTCCAAAATGTTTACACAACCTGAAGCAGAAACATTAATATTTCACTAACCCATCAATTTTAAAAACAAATGGTATATGGATGGTGAGCCTCCAGCAACCATAAATATTATTTGGTAACACAGAGTAGATTCTGGTGGAGCATACCCACCTCTTTTAAAAGATCATTATGAAGCATAATTACTTAGTTTCTGTGTGTGTGTTTTTAGCACAAGTCTTGGAAGAAGATTAAAAACATGGTCCACTGGTCTCCGTTTGTCATGTCCTTCAAGAAAAAATATCCTTGGATACAACTGGCGGGGCACGCAGGTATGTGGACACACAAAGCACATGGTTACAAAGGTTTCCCTGACCAGACATAACATAGGATTACAGTACCCTAAAAATAGCTGAATAGATTTTGTTTGTGTTTCTGGGATGCCTTGGAGGGGAGTTTTGGGTCGTATATTTTTTTAAGCCAAAACATTTCTCATGACATTGATGGCACTAGCTCAGTGATTTCAGGGCTGATGACAGGTAATTGTGTATAGGGCTGGGAAACTAATGAAATTTGGAAACTTTAGTCAATGCCTCCATTGAATAGATGTTTGAGAAATAAGAGTTTGCAGCTCTTCCTGGGGTGGTCAGTTCATTTGTGTAAAACATGGAAAACAAAGGTGTGCCTGTTATACATGAGCTTCTAACCTCACATTAACTCTTAATCAGTTTTGTGTTTAATGCTTCTTCACGGTAAAAATGTGCCTTTTTAACAGGGAGCTTCAAGGCAGGAGCAAATGGCCGCATATTAAAAGTAAGAGACCCGTCATACTTTCTTTGACACTGGATAGAATCATGCTTTAATCCATACTAGCATAGAAAGATTGTTCATATAAATCGGCAGACTAAAATGTACATAACTTGTTGATATTTTTTAGAAACACTGTGAATGTGAGCAGCGATGTTTATCCCTCCTGATGAGGGACGTGCTTCGCCCGTACGTCCCAGGTTACCATGGAGACGTGGAGAAGGATGGCCAGAAATACAACCAGATGGAGGATCTGCTGGCTGAGTTTGACTTCCCCTGTGTGATGGACTGTAAGATGGGAGTAAGGTGAGAAAACATCACATGGCATTAATCTTTAGAGCAGGCTGGTGGGTGAATAGACAGACATCTCTGACAACAAAAATTTTCAATTACATTTCATCATTAGCATCATTATTATGGGTAGAACTGATGCTTACAACTGCAAAAATAAGACCCAGGTTGTAATAAATACTTTCTGTTCATCTCTTCCTCTTACCTCCTCATGCTCATGCACGTTATCCGGCCCCCATCTCTCTCCTTCACTACCCAACACCTGATTTTTCTTGGACTTTAGGACCTACCTGGAGGAAGAGCTGACTAAGGCTCGTAAGAAGCCCTCTCCAAGACATGACATGTACCAGAAAATGATAGAGGTTGATCCTGCAGCACCTACATCAGAGGAAAATGACCAGAAAGCAGTGACCAAACCTAGATACATGCAGTGGAGAGAGACCATAAGCTCAACTGCTACGCTGGGATTTAGGATAGAGGGAGTCAAGGTAAGACTCAGAAGGAGAAAGGTGTGTGTGTGTGTGTGTGTGTGTGTGTGTATGTGTGTGCATTCTTCCTTCCCTCCTTTCTTTCCCAGTTTGCATTGTGTTTGTGTACAGCATGTCCTTCAGTGGCATGATCCAACTTCCTGTTTTGATCAGAAACTTCCTCAGGACATTTACGGTATATGTTTGTGCATACTGGTGACCTGTCCAGGGTGGACCCCTGCCTTTCACCCAAAGAGAGCTGGGATAGGCTCCAGCTGATCCCTGTGACCCTGAATAGGAATAAGTGGGTATAGATAATGGATGGATGTTTGTGCATGAGTTCCTTTGTCACACATGAGGCCTGTCCATGGCAGCTCTATAGGCCTTGACATCTGGCACTGACATTGCATACACACACACACAAATCTCTCTGTCCCTGCCTTTATTTGAGGGCCATGGCTATATAAGGACATTCACGGCCTCATGGTGGTCTGTTGCCATGACGCAGAGGGTTATCCCAAGAAACACAGATATGTGTGTGTGTGTGTGTGTGTGTGTGTGTGTGTGTGTGTGTGTGTGTGTGTGTGTGTGTGTCTGTGTCTGTGTCTGTGTGTGTGAGTGTCTGTCTGCGTGTGTGTGCAGCCTGGTATTACTCACATTATTGGTGACATGGCCTCCCTCCTCTGGTCCCCACCATGTAAATTATTAAATTTTAGGATGAGAACGAGGTTAGGTTTAGCTAAGCAGTGGTTAGGGTTAAGTTTCAGGTAAGTGTCCTGGAAATGCTTGTAGCTTAAGTCAATGTAAAGTCCTCATGAGAAATGAAACCAAACGTGTTGTGTTTACTCATATTCCTACCTTAGGGAGGACTGTTTTGAGTATAATTGCATTAATAATTGCGTTTTGGCAGAGTGAGGACATTTGGCTAGTCTTAATTTTTTAGGTCTCTTGTTTAAAAGTTAAGACTTAGGGTTAAGGTTAGTATGTATTATGTCAATGAGCGTCCTAACAAAGATAGAAATACAATGTGTGTGTGTGTGTGTGTGTGTGTGTGTGTGTGTGTGTGTGTGTGTGTGTGTGTGTGTGTGTGTGTGCGCTTGCATGCGTGCGTATATGCATGCGTGCAGGTGTGTGTGTGAAAGAGAGAGTCCTAACTGTGCTCACACTTGAACCATAGAGGGAAAAATACTTTTGACTCCAAATAGTACCTTGTTGCCTGGCAGCCAGCAGAATAGCAAAAGCTCATTTATTCCACTCTGAACCATCCAAGTGGTTGGCTACCACTGTACGCTCTAATGCTACTAATGATAGGACTTTAATATTTCTACTGCTATTACTATTACCTCTACTTCTGTTAGCCCTACAACAACTACTAGTGCCTTGACTTTGTCCTCATAGATAGAGAGTACATTTAATATGATTTGTCATTTGATTATTTCCTTTTGTGATTTTTATCACACAGCACCATCAGGTGTCCAATTGATCCTAGTTTCATTGTGGAGGACTGCTGCTGGTTTAAGGCAAAGAGCTGCAAATACTGATTAGATATAGGTTTTGTTCCCTTTACTTTACTGCACTTTGTATGCAGTTAATTGATAAATAAAAACTATTGATGTCATTTATATTAAGAACATTTCCTGTGTATTTATAGTGCCTAAAACTTTTGCACAGTACTATATATCACCTTGGAATGTGGGACACTAGGCTAGCGGTTTCCCACAGTTTCCTAAAAATGTATAGATAAACAATCAATCAATGAATCAAATATAATAATTGACAATATCAAGAGATTTAAAAGATGTATGTTTGTTTGTGACTCACTTAGTAAAGCAGAGTTCAATCTCTAAAAATGTATTTCCTGTCATGGTTCCTCCTGTGGTTTGTTGGTTTGTCCATTATTTCCTCTGCTCCTTCTTCTTTCTTACCTGCTGTCATCATAATGCTCCCTACAATGATATACACTGCAAATGAACATGATAAACTCTTACAAAAAGTCAGCTCTCATCATGATGTCCTCCTCTCCACTCCTCTGCTCTATAGAAAGAGGACGGGACAGTGAACAGAGATTTTAAGAAGACAAAGACAAGAGAACAGGTTACTGCTGCTTTTCATGACTTTGTCAAAGGAGATAAGGACATACTGGTGAGTGTGTTTCTAGTTAACTCTGTGTGTGTGCTTTGACCACTGTATGGACCAGAAAAACAGATCAGGAATGGAGTTTAAATTTGAATCGTTTTAATAACCCCATGGGAAACTCACACACACACACTATTGACCTTTGGCTTCTTGGGCCCCAAGAAAAGGGAAGTTCTTAGGAACTCCCTGGGACTCTCCATACTCACACAGGCACACACATATTCACACAGCATATGAAACCATTTGTGATCATGTTTAGTGTTTTAACTGTAAGTCAGCGATTACTTGAGGTAAATGCATCGAGCATTAAAAGCCATAGAGTGCTGCTGACTGGGCTGTGAATAAAAACCCAAATGGCTTTAGTTAGAGTGGAGCTTACTAGTTGATCAATTTTTCCCAGTGTTGATAAAGCTGCCTACATCAGAAGTGGGCAGAACTTGAAGAACAAAATAAACCAAAGTCTTGTGTGTTTATTTTCCAGAACTGTTATCAAACCAGACTGAAAGAAATCAGAGACACTCTGGAGATCTCTCCATTCTTCAAAACCCATGAGGTAAAGCCACACAACCAGTGATGGAAATAGTATTATTGCTGTTCTCTGTACAGAGGCTGCCTATATTGGTGTTAGTCCAAGACATAAATGTATACATTCAACATAAAACTAATCTTATTTTGAGTCAAACACACAACTCTTATACAAAATATGAATGAGGATTTTGTGAAAAATGTGTATAGGTATAATAATATACAGAAATGCGTAACAAATTATTTTCAGTGTACATTTAAACTTACGTTTGCTTTGGTGAATTGAATCCAGTCCATCTTCTGTTTGCTGTAGCTCTGCACTGTTCTTTATTGATTTAGTAATTAAGTGTAACTCAAGCAAATACACTACTGCTCATATATACAGTATGTAGACATAGCAGGTCACATCATGGAAAATGCACAGCAACACCCCTGATTCCACATGCACACATTCAGTTTCACACTCATGTGTGCGCACAAACATTCAAATAACCATAGATGTTAGTGTAAGAAGGCAGTATCAGAAAACAGGAAGTGAGATTATGTTTTTAAACAACAGAAACAGAAACAAGTAATGTTAAGTTAAAAAAAACAAAGAAAACAGTTTTAGAACTTACTTCCTGCGTTCTTCCTTATTGCTTTTTTTTCTGTACAACTCTGCAGGTGATTGGCAGCTCCTTGTTATTCGTTCATGACAGTAAGGGACGGGCAAAAGTCTGGATGATTGACTTTGGGAAGACCACGCCTCTTCCTGATGGGGAGGAACTAACCCATCGAGTATCATGGGTAGAGGGCAACAGAGAAGATGGCTATCTTTTTGGACTTGATAGTTTGGTAGACATCATTTCATCCATGGTGAACTCTGAGTCTGAGTAGTTTTTTTAATCCAAGTGAACATTTGGACTCACAACAACCACTTCCACCCATTCTTCATTTCTCTGGGGAACACTTTGGACTTTCTCTAGGTCTCTTTCACAGTCGTTGGTCCTCATGTTGGAAACCACCTCACCCCATAACGTATGGCCAAGCCATTGACAGATGCAGTCTCTATTCATATCCAGTGCAGAGTCACAATCTATTTCTTCCCCATTCATAGTAATCTTGTGTTTTCATTACCCCTCAAGGGCTAGTCTTCATAAGCCTTTTTCACAACAGACAATTTAACAAGTCCAAGCAGGAAAAGCACAGATGTTACTACTAACAGTGATGATGCATCCCAGGAATGCACAAGAACCTGCATGCACAATATCCAACAATATTAGTTACACCTGTGCTTTTTCTTTCTCTGCTGTGAAAAAAAAAAGTGTATTTTTACATGCACTATACCTGCAAGGCCCTGTAATGGACTGGTGACCTGTGCTGGGTGTACTCCTGCCTTTCACCCAAAGAGAGCTGGGATAGACTCCAGCAGATCCCTGTGACCCTGAATAGCAATCAGTGGGTATAGATAGTAGATGGATAGTTGGACTATACCTGCAAGTCAATGTTATGCATCTAAGAGCAGAAAATCTGAATTGCCTAATGCAAATTAAAGAATAGGCCAGGAAATATTCTATATCTTCATTACTGATTCTACCCCATGAAACACCATGAAAAAAATCAAACCAACAACCACTCTAGAATTGCTCAGCCTGTCTCTGGCATGTCACAAAAGTACATACAAGAGGCAGAATAATTTCCTAAAAATAGACATTGCATTCTTAGCAAATGCAAATGAGACAGAAGGAAATACATTTGTCGAAAACTTTTTCAGCCTTGGATTTGGTGTTCTTGCAAATATGTACTGTAGTGAACAGTAACAGTGTTTTTGGAATCATCTTAAAATGATCTAGACTGTCCATGTTCATCATGATGACGAACCATAGTACACAGTGCACCAGCTGAATGCTCACTGAAGTGTTTTTAACAGCTTTTGGACCACGGTAGCACAGAGGAATATGTATTATTAGACTTTGGACACACAGACAATAATTGTTAGTGGGATCATTTCCTTATTGGCTTTGTTCTTTTCATGGGAAAAAGGAAAACAAAAATATAGAATATCACCAGACTTAAAAGCCACAGTGCATGGAAATTAAAAAAGAAAACTGACATTGGTTCCCCCTAGTGGTGATATAAAAATACATAGTTAGAGTCAGATTTTTCATAAAAAATTCTGCTGTCATGATAATGCCGTCTGAATTTTGTTTCAGTCACATAAACATTATACACATATACAAACCTGTTTTAAATTTGCAGAGTTTTATATCTCTCTTTGATCTTTAATACTAATTAATTTGGGACTTATTAATTTTAAAAATTTCTTTACTGCATCTCTGTTAACTCAAGGTTAAGCTATATGTTTTCTTTATCTAAATTCCTTTGTATTCCAAATTTTTCTCTTTGACCACAACTTCAGCAGAATGTCCATGTCTTCACTTAATTACAGCTGCACTGTCAGCAATTGTACAGTTAGGTGTGTTTTTAATGATCAAAACACGATTTTAGGCGTGTTTTATATCGGTAAGCAAAACTAGTCTTTTAGCTTTTTACCACTTCCATTTAACCAGTCAGACCTAAAGCTATAAACTGAGTAAGAGCTGTAAGTTGGTCATTGAGGTTTTTATTGGCAGCAATGTTTGCTCTACGATAATCTGGCAATAACTGGCAATTAACGTGGAGCCAAACGATATGTCTCATAGTAGTTTCCGTTTGTTATGGAGGAATTTGTCTCATATGTAACATATTTTCACCCAACAAGGTGTCCTTAGTACTTCCATGGCTAAACACTTATTATCCTTGTCACACTTTGTTGGGATTGTTCACAGTGTACAGTAAGATTTATTATGTTTGATGTAGTTTTTTATTCTAACATTATTTTAGTCAAACTCTATGGAACACTTACAGCCAGGAACAATGTTATTTAAGCTATAGAGTGCCTTGCCGTTATAAAGCCAAGTCAGACAACTGAAAATAACTTTCTAGTTATTATTGTTATGATGGATTTTTCTCCTAATCTTAACTGTTGGTTCTTGTGCTTAGTCTTACATGGGTGCATGTTTTATTATGTCCACTTAAGGTTTGGGCATAGTTCATTTTGTTTTTATTTATAATATGTATTTTTAGCTAATTGGACACCATCACATTTTGAATTCTGGGCTGTTTTGTTGTTTTGTCTTCAAGCATGTGTTACAGTATGAGTGAAAGTCAAACTGTGAGGCAGGACGCTGACATTGTGGACATCCCATATTCAAACCATTGGATATGGCTTTAGCAAAGATTGATGATGTTCAGATAATGATACCAGTTTATTTTAATGGGGAGTGCAGTCACTTAGAAACTGGTCAGACAGATAAGGGAGAAAATGACTCATAATGTAACAGGTTCTTGATGAACAATAGAAACTAAACAGTATGTAGGTTCCACTCCACCATATATTTAAAATGTCATGGTTTCCAGTCGATGCTTGCAGTGGCATTAGACAGATAAAGAGACTGATTGTAATTCTATGCAGTGCCTACTTAGAGAAATAGTGTGACATTTTGGGAATATAATTAATAGCTTTCTCGTCCATAGTTAGATCAGAAGGCTGATGCCATTTTTATGACTGTACACTAAATATATAAATATGAAGCATCTGCTGGCAGGTATTTATCTTAATTTAGAATAAAGACTGGTAATGGAGAAACAAAATGAAGTTTATTGATTAAGCTAAAAAAAATAATACGATAAGTGAACAGATTTAGTTACCTTTGTCCTCCCTGTACCAACTGAGTTAACCAGTTCCTGGCAGCAGCTTCATTTATACAAGTGTGGTATCATCTTGTCATCTAAGTCTCAAGATGAAAGCTTAAGCATATTTCCCCAAAAGGTCAAACTGTTCCTTTAAAAACAGCTATTTTAGCAATTGCTTATGCTGTCCAGTCTGCACTTACAGCTGTTTGTATGTAAGTATCACCGTTCTGGTTTTGCTGGCTTGTATATTTATTTGGATTGTTCCTTTTCAAAAAAGTATGTAATTAGTGTACAAAACATCCTGCTTCCATATGTGAATTTTGTGAAGTGTGGTATTTATCTATCCATCTTGCTTTCTACCTATCTACCTGTCAAATGTAAAGGAAATCAGATGATAGTTTGTCCCACCTGTACTGTCAACTGTAGAAAGGTGTTTTGAACAGTCATCAGAATAAGGGAATAGCTCAGAGTGTATATTTCACCCTGAAGGACACAACCTCCTCCAAACATCACCTGAGAACACCCTCCGTGACCCCATGCAGTGGCTGCTGCTTGGCCACGGCCACTTTCTGTGTTTGCATTGGGGTAATTTGCCATTCAAATCACACCTGTCCACAACAGCAGCTGCGTCCGGAGCTGGTGGAAAAGAAAGGGCATGACTGAGGGACAGAGAGGTTGTGAATAGATAGAAACAGAGTGGAGATGTGATTTTTGTTGTTGTGGTTCTTTTGTGAGGTTTAGGGGTAAAGGTGCAGCACTAAATTTCCACACTTAGCACGATATGTGGCCACATAAGAGGTTCAGTGAATTTATTTACTCTGGGAAAACTTCTAACCGCACTTACATAACAGAATATCTTTACCAACACATGGGGCTGGGTGGATATGTGTTGTCACATCACTTACATTGCAGGGATATCACCTGAAAAAGCCAGTCAGGATCCAAATTATGATTATTGTATAAATTATTATGCACTACAAATGGATTTTAAGCCAAGCTTTTAATAGTTCTCTTTAATAATTATTGTAATAGTTCTCAAAAACATTTTTCATCAAATTTCTTCTGCTAATGTAATAATCTGAGAGTACAGTGTTGAATTGTCTTCATAACAACAACAGATGGCAGCATATTCACATTTAAATATAGAGGAGCATTTTATTTTCTATGGGTGGAATTTTTGTCTCTTACTAGCCTAATAAATTGCCTCAAATGCCATAAAATTCCATCAGCCATGAACGATGGCATTTAGAAAGTTGTACAAGTTTGGCAGCAGCACACTGGTGACGATAAGAAGAGAATAATAGAGAAACAGTGTGATGTACAAAAAGGACATGATCTTAATGAGAATGTTCCCACCTGTTATAATATTATAAAAAAAAAAATTAATAGTGTATCATTCTCTAATCGAATCACTTTCACTTATATGAAAATATTAACTGTAAAGTTAAAACGTACACATTGACATTAACTACAGTAATAAAATGCATTATTTATTACTATTTAGTGGCATGAAAATACTTTCTGGACAGCCTGCAGTATCCATTTTACTGTTACTCATTTTAATGAACGATTTGTGAACAAAAGTATTAAATAATAACATGCAGGCTTCAGGGACTGTATTGCACAAATATAAACTACATATATTGAAATCAGTGAGTCCTTGTTGTCCTTTTAGGTTTTAAAAGCCACCAGGTGTCGCTGTGCTCGCTTTGTTTGAAGCCCCGAAGCTTCGAGTCTTTTCTCCACAGAGAGAAAAGTTCCGAAGCTACAATAGGCTTTAATCACTAGTCATTACCATCTTTTCTTGGTCCCGTGAGCCTTGAGAAAATGAAAACTATTATCGGATTTATTCAGATAAGCTTTATAACGCAGCACAAAACTAGACCATGTTTTTCTTTCGTGGTGAGCCAATCAGGAGCCGCGTTTTAGCCTCACTTCCTGTCAACAGACAAGGACCAATAGGAACAGAGGATGAGCTGTGCAGAAGCGCAAGATCAGAGTCGTATGTAAATTGAGTTGAGAAGACAGCGTGGCGCATGTCTGTGTGCAAAGATAAGTGGAATTACCGCCCTATACATGGTGAAATGTTCTCACATTATATTTAAAGAACATTTAATAATTCCTGAGGGGAAAATGAAGGGATATTGGGTTAAACACATTATGAATTTCAGTACAAACAGGGCACATATTACATGTATTTGTACAAAAACATCACCTGCACCTTTAAAATGCACGTACAGCTCTGACAGCTAGTGCGAAGTGTTGTCGATAATGTGCACGTATTTCTTCCTACGTCTTCCCCTCATAGAGTGTCTATACGACAACTCCGATATGTCTGGGTTGCGTCAATACACCGCTCTGGCTGCTGCTGCGCCAAGTTGGTAAATAAGGTTTGACCTCGTGGTGCGCAGAGAAAGAGAGAGAGGGAGAGAGGAGAGAGGGGCAAACTGGATTAAAACGCTGCAGGCAGCAGCAGCAGCAGCAGCAGCAGCAGTGGAGGTGGTCGATCGACGCACAACATACAACCCCTCCTGCTACCGAACAGCGCCCTGAGAAAAAAGAAAACCGACGTGAATCTGTCCTTAGATTGTGACCGTTCGTCCGACTTGCCCGCCACAGTTAGCCTCGTCCGCTAACACGGCAGCTGCTGGTGAGTATCTAGCGCAGATTAGCATGCATTAACTAATAAACCTGTTTAGAAGTCTGATATCTTTCGGCTAGTCCTGTTACAGCCTCGACCTGGGACTGGTCGGACCATGAAACCCCTCGCAGCGTGCCTGCCCCTCTGCAAATGTAGTGCCGTGGCCACAGGCCTATGGGGAAGTTATGGACAGTGATTTTAAATGGGCTGTTTTCATTAGTTTATGTGTAACTCTCATAAAGTGATGTGAAACTGCAGCACCACACTACACTGAAGGTGTGTTTAAGACAGGCCATGTGTCAGAGTCGACTGACCTGTTTTCTGCAAACTTGTCAAATCCTACTGGAAACTAAAGGCTTTGCCCTGTGGCTCAAGTGAAACATGTTTGCTCTAATTTCACTTCACTTGGATAGTTCACTCTTTAGACATAAAAATGGTCTCGTCCTAAGAAAAATGTGGACAAATATTCTATATCTTAGTCTAGATCTCAGCAATTTGGGTCAATGGGTAAAATTTTGTCCAGAGACTGATAAAAGAAATTGTGGCACAGTAATGTTCAGTCTATTACTGTGAACCATTTCTCTTAAAATAAACATATATACCATCAACAGTTGTATATTTAGCCTGTGTGTTTGTACACACTCTGAGATATTGATTTTGCAGATAATTCATGATTAAGTGTCTGTCATGGTAAATATCCGTACAATAACAGACAAGATTATTCTTTTACAAAAACAATGTTAAGTGGGTAAGAAATCCTAACTTTTGTAGTCTCTGTCCAAACAGCTTGTGTAAATAAACGGGGACATAATATATAGGAATAGTGACATACTGACATACTGTGTCCTTACCTTACATGATACAGGACTCTTGATTTTAACACAGGTTTTATTTTCTAAGAGCTGTAATTAAATGAAAACCCAGGGTCTTTCCTTGTTTGTCATCTTGCTGGAATCATGATTTTCCTCACGTCTCCCTCTCTTTGTGGTGATGACGCTCCTGGTGTGGTTTCTCACCACTTCCCAGTATGCCGTGGAAACATTTTCCACTTTTGCCTCAGGATGAGTTGTCGAGGACACTGACGTGAGGCTGTCCAAAGGTGTACTGAGCAGCACTCGGGCTGTGCTGTCTGGCTATTTTCATAGCAGTGAGTCAACAGATTGAACAGAGACAGCAGTAGAGCCAAGACAACAGCTGCGGCTTAGGTGTGTTTGAGTATTTGCCATACAGCACCGTGTGTGTTTACAGTCAGTTTGTTTTCACAGAATATCTTGTAGTGACCTCTTACCCACTGGGAGTCACAACTGACCTTTTAGTTTTACTCATCCCTTCACTGGTTATTACATTTTAGCCTATAGTGGGACTGGACTCTCACGTCTTTCTAATAATGGAAATGCTTAAATTGACACACAGGAGTAAAGACACTTGTTTGCACCTAGAAAGGCCACAAGCCCACATCAACAAATGGGAAGTTGCGCAATCAGGTACATTTGGCAACAAACAGTAACTTCTCCACATCTCATTGGATCTGAGGTGAAGAACTGCACAGTGTACAGCACAAGATTAGGTATTTTACACAAATACACCCTGCAGCTCTCTGTACCATAATGTGTTGTCAGATTTTATTTAATCTAAATTTCCTCTCTAAACATTTAGCTTAAGATCTCTCAGCATTGTGAATTTCCCTTCACGGAGTAATAAAATTTATCTTATCTTGCAATATAAGGGTTGGGGGAAGTGTTGACCTAGCATTGTACAGCAGTCATATTTAGATTTAGTTAGATTATTGAAGTATTCCTGCAGTTAATAACTAATAATGCTCAGACATAAAAAATATCACACCACTTATGTGCATGTTTTCAAATGATCTACATGCACCTGTATTTATTGGCCATGTTTGTGTGTGCACCCATGCCTGGTCTTCAGTCAGCTGCCTAAAAACACAGAGCAACCCCGAAGAAGGACGGATGACCCATTTACTGACTCAGTGTGTATGCGTGCTGCTTTGCACATGCACACTAGAATATCGCTTAAACGCTTCCAGCAACAGCTTTCCCCATTAGCCTGAATCCTAGCTGAGCTGTGTTGAAGCATGTTGCCACACCCACACAACAGCACCTGTGTCACAGTAACCAACACACACAGACACACACTCACACTGCAGGTTGCAGCACAGAGGAATGTGGTGTATACTATGTTGTTTAGATAAGAATCAGAGATGAGAGGAAGGAGTTGCACTTGTATTTGTGTCCTTAATGGACCTTGAGTTATATTTGCAAGTGTTATCATGTTAAAGTTTATGCTTAATGTGTTATCATTTGTCTTAACTACCAGTAAAGGATTACCACCACTTTAACCCCAGTGTATTTTTTGTACCTAATGTACCTTTGGGTCTTATTAGAAAAACAATCTCGTAGCAATATCAGATGGAGAAAGACAAAGATTGACCATAAACCTTGTACACAAACCAAGCACTCGGACTCACATCGTGCACAGAAATAGTTGGAACGGGCAGCAGCCAACCAGTGTCAAGCTCCTCCCTGTTAGTATCCAGTGATATTTTCAGATCCAACCCTGGACAGCGAATGCATTTCTTCACACTGTGCATGAACACAGGGAATGAGGTCACAAGTATTTTTAGGCAAAGTCATCTCAAGATATGACAGCTGCACGTTTCTGTTTAGAGTGTGTAATGACGGCAAGTTTCTTCTTTCTCTGTATTGCTGCCATCTTTCCTGAATGATGACGTTAAACATTTAAATATGTCGTTGTGACAGATGTATCATAACTAATGTCGATTCTTCACTTAACATTTCTCTGTATTATGTCGTGTTTTCTCATTTTCCTGTTCTGTTTTCTGTCTTCAGTCAGTCATGTCAGGTGATATGATGCTCCTCATGCGAGGCTTGGCTAAGCTCAGCCAGGCGGTTGTAGAGTGTCAGGCCGGTGTCCTACGCACTGGACCTGGTAAGTTTAGTGAAATCTACCAGGAAGTTAAAATGATTAATACATTATTGTTTATTAAAATTTTAAAGCAGTGTTACCCTGCTAGATTAAAACTAGTAGGTTGTTAATTCCTATCTACCGTATTTTCTGGACTATATGTGGCACAATTTTTACTCATCTTACTTGTAGTGCGACTTATATAGTGAAGCGACTTACATGTGTATGTTTACTGTCAATTTGTCGAGTGGTCACTAGTGTTAGATGGCACTCTTGACTCTTGTTTAACGTTACTTGACACAGATGAATGAATGTCATAATGCACTTCAGCTTGTTGTTATTCTTCATAGGCTAATTTAGAATATAATTAGAAATGTGACTTATACATGTTTTTTTTTTTCTTTCTGTTCAACAAGGGTGTTTTTGCTAAAAATGACTGATATTCCGTTGCGACTTATAGTCTGGAAAATACGATAACATACTAACTTGTAGCTAACTTTAACACTGTTTGAAATGTAATGTTAGCAAAATGCTAGGAGCCACAGTGAGCCATGATAATCATATGATAATATAGTTTCTATCTTATAGCTATGCAAAAATAAAAGACGTGAAATCAAAATGTCAGTGTCACATCCCACTTGTGTTTTAAAGGAGCTGCTAAGCCATTGTTAAGTACTCTTCATAGAAATGGAAATACAACATTGGTTTCCTCATTAGTGGGATTTCCTACAATAGTACATATCTATCAAGATTTTAAATAAAGTTAGCAATATTTTTATTGCCAGGCATTTGTGGGCTCAGCAAAGACCCAATAAAACTATTAATTGGCTTCTTTGGTGTTTGTAATCCAGGAGTTGGTGCTGCTGTCCAAAGTGTTCAGTCGGCTGCAGAGCAAGGTCTCTCTGCTGCCATGATGAAGATAGAGGTGTGTATCTGTAAATACTACTGTGTGAATTGGTACCATAGAGCATTGGGGCATTTCTTTGTATTGGTGAAGAACTGCATATTGCATTGACAGATGAGATAAGTGTGAGTTTGACTTGAGTAAAAGTGCATTTGCATCCATATCTGTTGCAGGAGCTGTCTGGTCAGCAGAAAACCTCTTCTTCAGAGTCAGAATTTTCTCAGGATGATGGTGTGTTCACTTCTTCAGAGTTCAAGGAGGAAGGTATGGACTTCACAGCGGATCACTCAGGAATTAGTGCTGATGCAGCAGCTGGGGCAAGCCATGTCAGTGGGAATAAATCTATTTTTGATGGATACAAAGATCCCAGCAAACAGTTTAGTGGACACACCAGATCTTACCACCACTATGCCAGGTATAAAAAATCTCATTCAGTTGCACTGTAGAATATGCAAGTTTTTGCTGCTATTTGGTGGATAGAGGTAATCACTTCTGCTTTGTATGGCAGACATGTCATTGGACACCACCGTCTCTACAACCACAGTCTGAACAGGCATGTGTGGAGACAGCTATACTGTCAACATCCAGCCAGTGAGCTCAGGCGCTACCATCAGGACCCATCCACAGTCGGGGGCCTGACGGCCGAAGACATCGAGAAGGCACGGCAAAGCAAGAGTGCTGAGATCAAACCACACAAACAGATGGTAATCACTGTTCCTCAACACCCGTGCATACAGACATCGATGGAAACATGTACGTTACCAAAAAAACCAAAAAGAATTTTTAAAAATTGCTTTTAATGTTCTGTTGTCTTTAGTTGAGTGACAGAGCCAGAGAGAGGAAAGTGCCAGTGACTCGACTTGGCAGACTAGCCAACTTTGGAGGTACGAATAACACATTGTTATCGTGTCTGTCTGTTATATTCTATGTTAAATTCTCCAAATGTGACTTGAACATACTCATCAATACTAACACCTACATAAATACAGCACACAGGAATGTAAATAACGTGTGTGTTAAGTGTCAGACCCTGGTGCTGCACTCAAATTCTGTCCGGGGTTATGGAAGTTTATGGGCTCAACTGTAAACAAACACTGGCAGAATTTAGGTCAAGGGCTTTTTTTTTTGTGAACCTGTGTTCTTGTCCTGAGAAACACACCTTAGTTGTCAGGATGTTTTTCCAGCGATAAGCTTATTAAAGAGCTGTAATATTTACACAAGCAAAGTGAAAAGCTCACTCCTCAGATGCCATCATAGCTTGTAGGTCAGCAGCTTGTAGCTTCGTTTCAGGCAGATGATGGATAAATCAAGTGAAGTGGTGGAGAACGCAAATTGTGTAGAAAACTAAATCCAGTCTTGGATCAGTTGTCAACACAAACCGATGCTTAAGGTTTTACTTGAAGCTCCTTCTCAACAACATAACAGAGGCCACATTGAGACACAACAGTCAGAGCTGAGTTGGTTCGGCATGTTGACAGTGTTAACATTTAGAAGGTGACAAAAAAGGGAGTGGAGGTGGTGAAGGAACATGGAACATGGCCTATCCTTCACTCTCCTCAAACACAGTTATTTTTTGTCCTGTCTTTGTGCCCTCAGCTGTAAGAATTGTAGGTTTAGGCTGTTTAGGGTGGTAACAAGCAGCAATGTGGTTCATAGCATCATGAATCTATTGGTTTCTTGGGATTACAGCACCCTCACCTTGCTTTTCACTACTTTATGGTTTGCTGGGGTCTGTGAGGGAACAGGAATATATATTTCAGATTTTCTGTTTTTGAATACCAAATAACAGAACACCATGGCAGACGTTCTGTAAACACACAGGTGTCCTATAACACAAATGATGGACAAACACTTGGTGCTTGCTCTGTGGTGCTGCAGGAAATGTAACTCTGATTGGGAGTTGCACACACTGAGATTCTACAAATGTACTACAACCAAACACTGACATGATGCTGGCTCATGTGCTGTGCTTTTACGTGTTACACTTTAAACTTCTGTGCATTTTAAATCCCATCTGAATCAGCAAAGCAAACACACATTTTTATACTTGTTCTTGGCCAACCTGTAAAGCGGATGACCAAAGATTTTTGAGAAATGCTCAGGCAATTTGTATATAACACGCTGATGTATATTGTGTCCTGATTTGTCTGTCTTCCACTGCATCTCAGATCTGTTGCTTCAGAGGTAGCTAGCTGACTGATTATGTAATCCTGCATTATGTAAGGTGGAGGCTTGGCTTTAAAGGGCCTCTGGTAAAAACAACCACCAACTTGTGCAGTCTTGCTTTTTCTTTTTATTATCTGCCAAAATACTTAAGCCTCTGAAATATTTCATTGTCAGCCTAACTGATTTATGTTTAGCTTGATCATTTTCTATATGCGTGCACGTGCAGATGTTACACTTCTGTTGTTGCACAGTCCTCATTTGATCAAAGTGCTTAGCTGCCTGTGTTAGTTTCACATTTTATCTTGCATGCGTTATTTTGATCATGATTTGAAGAGGCGACAGATATAGTCATAAAGCCACTTGTTACGTAATGTTTTTATTATGTTCTGTTACATGCTGAGCACACAGATGTGTTGGTATTTGTTTGTATAGAAAACTGGTCCACTCTGATTGTGTTTTTATTCTGGTCCTGTTTGTGTTTCCACCAGGTCTGGCTGTTGGTTTGGGTCTTGGAGCCCTTGCAGAAGTTGCCAAGAAGACCATCAGACACAATGGAGCAGCAGGTAACACACAAACACACACTAGGTCTCACACAGCGAATCGACAGCAGCAATGTTTGTGTCTCCATTTTTATTCTTAAAATATTTCACAATATTCAATTGAGATATACAAGTACAATAATCTGACTAATGCGCTCGTACCCAGAGCACAGTTGTTTCTGTTCACCTATGGTTCACACTAGGAACATAGAGATTTGCAAGTGCCATCCTGTTGAACAGGACCAGTGTAAAAAAGCCATTTGTTTTCAGTACTCTTTACTGAAAACCTTGCAAAAACACACTACCTGGTGACCTACTGGCACATTAACACAGTAACATGTTCGCACACACATGGGCATATTGCTTATTAGCCTGAACCTAAACCTGTTGATTGATGGCTTCACCTGTTCATAAGCAAGGGGTCACAGTATATGAGCAGGTATAACCAGTCTTCCCTTTTTGTTCTGCTGCAGCTGAAAATAAGAAGTCAGTTCTGGAGTCGAGCCCCTTTCTGTCTGAGGCCAATGCTGAACGCATTGTCAGAACCCTCTGCAAAGTCAGAGGAGCTGCATTAAAACTGGGACAAATGCTGAGCATTCAAGGTGAGCAACAAGCATAGAAAAGGTAAAGAGTGTGGAGGGAAAATAGAGGGAAACTAAAGTGAGAGTTAAAAGGTGTTCATATTGTAATGTATTATTCCTGTCCTGTCCAGTACACTTCAGTACTTGATAACTGGGCATTTGACACTTCTTAAATTTTTATATGCTCTGTCAGAATTGAGAGTTTAGCATCGAGCACTGTTACTGCTCATAGACACAAGCATACAAATATCACAAGCAAACAGCAGGTTACCGTGAAAGGGTAATCCCCATTTGTGTTGATACACCACACCACAGATTATACAACAGTAAAGACTGGAAGGCCAGTGGCAGTAAACATCCAGGCACAGAGTTAGTGTAGCCGGGTCGGATAACGCCAGTAAACACATCATTAATTTTGTTTATCCGTCCTGCCCACACTGTCTGACCTTGACCTGTGATTTCTGGCCTTTGGTGTTCATGTTGCTTGGAATATGTTGATACAGACAGACAAAACAGTGCAATAAATGTAATAAACTACAAATACGGTAGTGGGACAGAAAAGGGCTATTGGCTACCTGATGTTTGCTAATCAGGTTTCAGCACAGAGGACTGACCTTGTGGGCACGTGTGTGTTTATTTGCAGAACTGGCAGAGCTTTGCTTTAGCTCTGCAGCCATGAAAAGTTGATTGTTAAATTACAGACAAAAAGGTCACAGTAAGTCCTCTGTAGTTGGCCACACGCAATCAGTGCTTTTTCCTACTGAGAATGAAAAGTTTGAAAAACAGTTAATTACAATCTAACTGGAATCGAGTAAATGTGGAGGGTAAAAATTGCTGCAGGGCTTTGCCTACTGCTGACATTTATCTGTCATGGCAGCTGTAGCTGGATGCTTGAGTGTCCAACCATTGTACCCTTTGGCAAAAGTTTAAAAATAGCATCAACCTTGAGGTGTCTGAAACAATTTTAACACTGACCATACATTTTGGGACACTGATTCATTATATTATGAGTCAGCCAAAATCAATCCTAACAATTGCAAAGCAGAATTAGCTTTTATGGGAGAGAAATTAAACCTCAGATCTCAGTAATTTCACTTGACTTCACACTGACTCTCTAGATTAAATAGGTTAAGTCTAAGTTGAATAATGATATTTTAGGTGGGGAAAATGTACCCGGGCAGTGCAAATGGTCAGACATTTGCTGTAAACTCTGCATCTTTGTGTTCAAACTTAGCCTTTTGCTACAGGGAAGCCTTCTGACCTTTGCCCCCAGGCCTGCATTTCCATCCCGTTTGGATAAACCCAAATGTCTTAATGTGTTTCAGATGATGCATTCATTAACCCTCAGCTTGCCAAGATCTTTGAACGTGTAAGACAGAGTGCAGACTTCATGCCAATCAAACAAATGACTGTAAGTGTATTTTTTTTTTCTTTTACATTACATGGATATTGCAGATTTTTAACTGATAATATAACAAATGTAACAGTGTTGTTATAACAAAACTTTAAACTCAAAGAGTTGGGAAAAAAAAAAGGATACTAAAAATGTGGACCATCTGCAATAGTTTCAGCTGTTTGTGTGTGTGTGTGTGTGTGTGTGTGTGTGTGTGTGTGTGTGTGTGTGTGTGTGTGTGTGTGTGTAGAAAGCTTTGAACAGTGACTTGGGTCCAAACTGGAGAGACAAGCTGGAATCGTTTGAGGAGCGTCCGTTTGCAGCAGCATCCATCGGCCAAGTACACCTGGCGAGGATGAAGGACGGCAGAGAGGTGGCCATGAAAATACAGGTAGGTTGTAAACGTGTAGGTGATGTTATTATCATTATCACTCTATTAATAGTAGCTGGATTGGGTAACACTTTAATAAAAGTAACCATTGGATTACTTCTAAACATGGTGCAGAGACACTGCGTATTTCCAAGTGAAATTCTAAATATAGAAACAGCAGAAATGTTGATCACATCAAAGTTGGTCTGTATTTCCACAAATTTAATCATCACATTAAAATGAAAAATGAATTTACTTTTTCCTCTGTGTGTCTGGCCTCAGTATCCTGGTGTGGCACAGAGCATCAACAGTGACGTCAACAACCTGATGACTGTGCTGAATATGAGCAATGCCCTGCCTGAAGGTATACACTCAGATTTACAGTCACCTGCATGTGAACACGTCACAGACAGCACATACAGAGACACTGCTTGTTTGTTCCTGTGCATTTAGTTCTGTTTTCATTTATATGTTCCTCTCCGTCTTCATCTGTCTCCTCGTACACGTCTCTAACGTCGTCCACCTGTTTCTTTGAGTTGCAGTCTAAAATCGTATTGTCCTCTAATAGCTTCTCTTGTTCTCTCCCCTTTGTATCTTTGTGTCTCCTAGGCCTTTTTCCAGAACATCTGATCGACGTAATGAGAAAGGAGCTCGCACTCGAGTGCGACTACATCAGAGAAGCCCAGTGTGCAAAGAAATTCAGGTATTATGCAGTAAATATTGAAATATCTAATTAGATTTGTCGTACAATCAAACATACCTACAAGTCTGTAGTTGGTGTATTCCATTCTCATTAAAGTTTCATCTCTTTGGTTTGAGGTCAGAACAACTGAAAACTACCAGCTAACTATATGTAGATTTAAAACTCTGTATGGACTGTGTGTCTGCTTAACCTGGAATTATGTGTCTTTCTGTCTGCACGTGTCTGACTCAGGGAGCTATTGAAAGACGACCCGTTCTTCTATGTACCAGAGGTAATAGAGGAGCTGAGCAGCAGCCATGTCCTGACCACAGAGCTTGTCCCTGGTTTTCCTCTGGACAAGGCCGAGGGCCTCACACAGGAGCTGAAGAATGAGGTACAGCTGACAAAGAAGGGGATCGATAGATATTTTGTTGACTAATGTGGAGCAGCTTGGTTAATGTTCAGAGAGATATGTGTGAGAGATAGACGGACAGATAGAACTAGTTTCTTTCTGATCAATAACTTTGGATGGATCTGTAGTAGCTGAAATGGTGCAATAACCTTAACTGGCAGGACCCAGCAGGGCATTAAAGCACACAGAAGTGAATATAATATGTAATTCTTTCATCAGTGAAAGAATCTATGTCTTTGTTTCTGTCTCAGATCTGTCAGAACATCTTGTTCTTGTGCCTCAGAGAACTGTTTGAGTTCAGATACATGCAGACTGATCCAAACTGGTCTAACTTCTTCTATGATCCACAGACACACAGGGTGAGTCTGTCTACACCCTAAAAAAAAATGCTAAAGTTACTTCTGTTCTTATAGCAACTCGGCTGTTACAGTGAGATGTGAGAGTAATAAAACATGTAATCATTGTCTCTGTAGGTGGCGCTGTTGGACTTTGGAGCCACTAGAGGGTTTGATCAGAGTTTCACTGATGTCTATATAGAGGTAAGACCGGACAGCCTCATTCCCACACTTCATATTTGTGGTGGTTTATGTTTTAATGTGGCTGGACAACAAGTCAAAGTACAAGCTTTAAGGATTTTATTTTTAATGATGATTAGTGTGGTTTGGAGAAAACACAGGAGAGATTAAGTGAATGTATGACCTGTTTGTAATTGCAGATAATCCGTTCGGCTGCAGAGGGCGACAGAGAGGGAGTTCTGAAGAAATCCATCGAGATGAAGTTCCTGACTGGATATGAGTCCAAGGTAATTATGTCTTTTTCTGTCTTTGTGTCTGCTTTACATCACAAAGCACTGCTGTATTTTTTTTTTTTTCTCTCTTCTTGTACTTAGGTTATCATTTGCTAAAAAAAGAGAAAAAGTCTTGGGACACTGGTTAAAGGAATAGTCCATCACTTTTCAAGTAATTAAGACTATATTCACGTATCTTTATGTATATAAAGGTCTCAGTCATTGTCATTTCTCCTGCTCTCCACACTGACCCTGAATGTTTCCATTCAGAACATCAGCGTGCTGTGACAAGTGAAGGACAAACAGCAAAACATTTGTTCTGTACAAAAACTCACTGCAAAGTTTGCCTGAAACTCAAACACAGCTTCTCTCGAAAGAAGCAAAAGTAGCAAAGGGAAGATGTAGACTTAGGAGCTGACTGGCAGTCCGTGTCTCATATTAAGTCTCACTTTGCTGATGACTGTCATAATCATGTATGAGGTTTCTCTTCTTAATTTTTCAAAGTGACACCTGTCAGTATAGAAATTGTTTGTCGATTGTGCCTGAGTTTGAGTTTTTCTCTCCCTACATCCAGACAATGGTGAACGCACACGTGGATGCGGTGATGATCCTCGGCGAGGCCTTTGCCTCCAAGGAGACCTTTGACTTTGGCTGCCAGTCCACCACCGAGAGAATCCACAACCTCATCCCCGTGATGCTCAAACACCGGCTCACCCCACCTCCTGAGGAGACCTACTCCCTTCACCGCAAAATGGGCGGCTCGTTCCTTATCTGCGCCCGGTTGAACGCAAAGCTGCAGTGTAAGGAGATGTTCCACGATGCCTATCAGAAGTACTGGGAAGGCCGCACACCCCCCTCTCTCTCAGCCTAAGCCAATCTCAAGTGTTTGTCAGGTGTTCTGATGGACAGATCGTGGGGCCAATAGCAAAACGGCTGTCGGTAAGGTGGTTGGGGTGTGAAGACAGAACTACAGAGTGGAGACCATGCTATCAACCCTTAACTGGTCACTGTGCACCAGCCCCCCCCCCCCCCCCCCCCCCCCATTTTCGGCAACCCACTACAGTGAAGGTTTGAAAGGCACTTACATATTTACCACTGTTTCTTAGTTTGAAAGGGAGCATCAACATGGCATCTGGACTGCTTTAAGGCCAAACACCTACATTTATATGGCCCTGAGAGCACAGACTGAAAAGAGATGGGAGTTGTAAGTAAAGAGAGAGACACAGCTTTGTTTAGGTGTAAAATGAATGTGAAAAGGTTGGAAATTTATCTCCAGTGTTTTCAAGATGATTCTTTTGTGCTTTTTTTTGTTTTATATTGCTGTGTATTGTTAAACTTTTGGAAAATCATACCAATTGTCTGGTTTGCCACCTGCCACCAGAAATTGTGGTAACTGTACTAAGAAATAGGACTGTCCTTTTACTGCAAAGCCACAATTAGGAAATTAAAGGTGTTAATACAGTTTATGGGCAGTTTGAGTCACAACATTGACCAGGACCAACTTGTCTGGGTCACAGATATTTCTGCTACTTTTATTTTTCAGACATTTATAGGAGACCAACAGTCTGGGCTTGGTCTAAATTTAGTAATGTAAATGTAGGAATTGTAATAAAAAAAAATAAAGTAGTATAGAGACAGATTCAGTGTTCAAGTTAAGATGATGCTAAATGATCAAGTTAAGGTTAATTTTACCATTTCTAGAAGATGTGACGAACTGGAATTTGCCAGCATTTACGCACATGGAGGTCTGACTTTCAACTCATATGTAGTATACAATATTTTCTGTATCATTGTAGCTGTCCACGTTATCACAGAGCTGAATGATGCTGTTAATCTAATTTTAGTAAATGTTTATAGCTTTTAGGTTTTTGTGGACATACAGTTGATACGAACTATTGGTCTGTTTCAAATTGCATCCAGGACCTGTATGTTTTAATGAACCTCAGGTTAAGGCATTTTTCTACTCAGTTTGTGTCGTGGGGGGAGAGTCTGCAGAGCTCCTGCTAAAGAGGTTTCTCCTTTTCTGTCTTTTTAGGAGTTCTCTGTTGATTTCTGCCCAAGTGGGGATTTATTTTTGAATTCCAGTTGATAACTAACACAAATGTTAAGAGTTATGGCTCAGAATTTTAATTCTGTCCAACATAACTCGGATTCAGTTCTTTTAGTACCAAAGCATGATTCTTTATTCATCTCTGAGCAGGAGGTTGTTTAAAATTTAAAAAAAAAAAAAAAAAAAAAAAATCTCTGGAGAAGATAACGTCTGACATAAGACTGTGCACAACTCATATTAGCACTGGGGCTGTGCTTAGTCATGAATGTTAACGAACTACCGGGATGGAAGAGGCTCATCCTGATATCTCACAAGCTCAGCTCGTGGGCTCACTTTGCTTCCACGAGTCGGTAATCTCTCCACGCCTTCTCGGGTGTGAAATCCACCATCACCTGGCTGGTGTGTGACTGTGAAAGTTCTCTGTACTCTGCTGTGTGAATACAGTTATAATGGGCTCTGGTGTGAAGCTGAAAAAAAGGTGCCTGTAGTTTTCAGTTGAAGGTTTTTAGCTAGAAACCTAGACTTTATATTTCATATCAAGTGAAAAGTTGGTTTAAATTTTCTAATAAAATACATTCTTAACTGAAAATTGTGATAATGATACTGTATGGACAGAGTAAATGTTTGATCTACCTTTTATGAGGTGACTGTGTGATTTTTGTGTGTGTTCTCGATACTTTCAGCCCATTTGAGACGACTGTCTTTTCTAAGACACATCAAATTGTCAGGTTTAACAGATTTCAGTGTATTTTGAACCCTCATTTTGTCCCAGTGTCCCACCTGTAGGTTAAGAGGTTGCAAAGTGTGTTTAGAAAAAAAAAGTGAAAATACAATACAGAGAGACAGAGGTTGTCTTCCTTATTTAGTATTGTCTTGGCCAGTGGTGGAGAAACTGGCACAGAGCCTGGGAAATGAGCACACACACACACACACACACAGGCAAACACTCAAAAAAAGCACACATACACAATGCGATATCTGGCCAAGTGAATCATGCTGATACTCATGCACACAGGAAATCCAGCAGGCATACATGAGTGCCTGTAGACAGACACGTAGACATGCTCTTCCAGTATGAGTCCTCCTCCTTATGATACTTCTAATACTGTGTACACATTTTTATTTTCTACAGTAATCCAGACCTGTTTTCAGTATTACATGGCATGTTGTAATGCACCTCTGTGTACAGGATGTGGCGCTGTTGTGTTTACAAGAAGTCACTAGCAGGTCACTACCAGTATTTTAGGAACACCTCCAGCAGTTCCTGAAATACTGACATCACCCCAGTAAAAAAAACCATAACCAACCTGAAGTCATCCAGAAAATGACACGGCACGTTTTATTTCTGCTTTACTAGACGATGTCCTGTAAGCAATACCGATGAGGTGCTTGTAGACTGATAAATCATTTTGACTGTAGTGTGTAAGCAACCAGAGCTTGATAAGTTCATTTGTGTACTCACATAACCAAATCATTTCAGGGTGAAACCATGTACTGGGAGAGAGAATAAGCTAATTAAAGAAAATGGCCTTGTTAAGTTGCTGCCAGTCTCTAGGATTTATGAAGTATATTTTAATCTACTAGGGTTTTATATTCTTACAGATGCATAGAAGTGCCAAAGAGCTTTGTGCAATTTCATTAATTCCAGTCAGATGCCATCTGTTTTCCCAGAATACATTTTCTAAAATGATATTGTAGAAACTGCATTTCCCAGCCAGGTCTCTGATTGAGACTGCCCTCAGAATATCTTAACCACAAGGTCAAGACCCAAGATAGTTAGAAGGCCAATTTCATGCAAATGTTTTGTGATTATATAAAAAAAAAAAAAACAACTGGTTGGTTTTCGGATGGGGTTGCACACGACTGGTTGACTTTAATCTAGTTCGTGCCTGTGGCGGAAAAGGGTTTCTAACCAGTATTGTCACTGTGCTACATCTCTGTGACCTCGATGTGTTTTGACATTGCAACTTGCTGAGCTGAGATGGAAACAACTCAACTGTAGTTGTGTTTACATTGAGGAGAGGAGGGTGGGAGTGATGATGTGCACCTAGTTGTCCCGTCAGAAAGAGCGGTGAGAAATCCTTATTTGGTGAGAGAGGACAATCCACACATCTGGGCACAATCCTTAAAGGCAAACACTCTTGCAGCTCTAACTTTTGCAGCTTTTTTCAGTGTGACTTGCATCTTTTTTATTCTCATCACCAGTGCCTGTGCAGATGGTTAATGCAACTGGATTTAATATTGCCATGGAAACACATTTAATATTGTTTTATTGTGGAGTTCTCAAAAAGTGACACTTGTCCATTTGGGTGCTAGTCAGTATGATCCGGTTTATTTGACAGTCACCATTTTATTTCTTTTACTAATTTTAGATTTCTATTAATTCTGCTGATTGTAAGTGAAAGATACTGTGTTGGCTCCTGTGCAGCAGGTCCCTCAAACCTGTAGCTGAGGTACAGTGTCAAGTCACAGGCACGTGTGTACATGTGCACTTGTTTTAATGTATTTAAATGTGCTTAAATTACTACATAATAAACATAAGAACCACTTTCACGAGTGAAAATAAGATGTTGACACTGGCCAGCAGAGGGTGGGGGTATTTTAGTAAATATGATCTGGGTCTGGGCTACAGCGCCATCTGCCTGCAGTTCAACTACTTTCAAGTCGTGAAAACGCAGGGAAATGGTCTTTTCTGCCTGTGGTCTCTGGATTATTGCAGTCAATATATGAGCGGAGCTTTTACTGTGAAAATCTGAAGCCATGTCCGTTTTGATGATTTTTATTTGAAGATAGAAAAACAAAAACACATCATGTGTACGTCATTAAAAAAATAGTTCTTCATTCAAAACTTCAAGTCTAATTAAAGAAAAAGGACGATTTTCTTATTTGTTTCTTGTATTTTAAAGTAAAAATGAGAAAATGAGGTTGAACGGTTTTACCCATTGAGACACATTTCTCATTGCCTTGAAGCTTTTCACCAATTTGAATGTCAGAAAGTGTTTTTGTATCATAGCACAAAATAAGTGGGGCAACATCCGGTGATGTGAATGTCAAACCGCGCATGCGCAGACCTGGCACGTGAGTTGAAACACGCCGCTCAGTTTGGCTGGTGTTTATTAGTTTGTAGACAACAATGGAGCTGCACGACAGAGACGGAGATAAACCAGGCTCTGGATCCACAGACTTTACAGTGAGTGCACGAAATGCATCGCTTTGTTTTACTCTTACTATGACATCTGTGGAAGAATCACAAAAACAGAAATCCACGGCCTTGTGCTGGGGTTACTCTGATAGTTTTTAAATGAGAACTTAGTCTCAAAAACAAAGTGTCAATCATTTAATTCGGAGAAAGTTTGGAAAAAAAAGGAAATATGCAAAAATCTCAAAGCTGCTACACCTGCCACACCACTGGCAGCGTCCACGTGTCATGGTCTGCAGGGAGCTCCTCATCAGCAAGAGCCATGTTTATTCATGAGTCAGACGTGAATTCACACATCATTTATTTACATGCAGATTTGCACACATGGACACTGTACCTGCGAGTGTAAGTGCTACTCTGTGGCTGCTGAGCATCTTGAGACTACACTGTTGTTTGGATCCTCAGGGGTAAACAGTCTGAAATGTCTGAGCCTCAGGGGATCAGTCCTGCTGGGACACGGCAGTGACCTCCCAGCAGACCTTGATCAGGGCATTAACCTGCTGCTCTAGTTTAAATTGTGAACAGAGCTCAGGTATGAACATGGGAGGTTGTTCAGCACCAGAAGATTTTTCTTGATATTAAACTGAATGTACCTATTGATACCGACCAATATTAAATAAAAAAAAAAAAAAACATGCACCGGTCTGTAACACGTGTTCAACAGTACTTTTTTTTAATTGCAGTATTTCATAACACTCACCTCAAATGGCTTAAAGTAAGAACAATATTGCAAAGTCACATATTTAAGCTACAATCTTAAAATGAAGTGTGTTTCTCTATGCAGTAATTGGTAACCAAAGTTACGCATGCAAAAACTGTACATGGTAGTATTTTTATTCTACAGTCAAAAAGCTCACACAACAGCATCATTTAAAAAAAAAACAACAACCCTAAGAATTAGTTAATATCTCCCCCGAAACACAAAGCAGAATCAGTGTTTAGTGCTGAGAGGTTAATAAAGTGTCCAAATACGTTTCAGATGTATAAACTGCACCCAAACCCATAGAAAATAAAGATACTCCAGCACCACTGCTACAGACAACACATACAATGGTCATTTGTAAGGCAGAAAATACCATTACACACATCATCATCATCATCATCATCATCTTTCTCATACACAAATACTGCACTACATATACACAGTTAAAATATATTAACAGTGATATTATAATACAACATACAGCAGTACTCTCAAAGGCATTTGGATAAGATAATGAGCAGAATTAAAACCTATAGGGGTAATAAATCCATCAGCAGTGGGAAATCAAAAGAAGCACAGGGCAAAATGACAGCACATTTCTGCTGTTTTGTGTAGAGGCACAAACATTAAGATTTTGCCATAAATAAAGTTGTCTGAAGTTTTTCCACAAATGGTGCTGGACATTTGCAGCACAAAGAGTGGTGGAATCAGCATTTCTGTTTTTGAGGTGAACTCTAAGGAGCATTAAATGTCCCAGTTCTTTTTTTTTTTTTTTTTTTTTTTGCTGCAGTATCTTAGCTAAGCAATCACTTTCCGCAAACATACCCGCAGTGATTTTGATTTAGTGCGCTGCTTTCCATTAGTGTTATGGCTGCTTTAATTCTTTTTTGTTTAAGGCTGTTTGACTTTTCATACATTTCTGGGAAATATGCCAGTAAATTCAGCACTTGAGCAAACTGATGTGGTATCATGGGAAAGACCTTGTTTGGATCAACAACTCAAAGGCAGCTGTGTTAGATATGACACATGCTTTTTGAGTTTAGTGATAGAATTGTCCATATTTATGACATACAAGTCCTCCCATACTGTAATACTGAGTGTCTACTTATGGTAGTTGATTTACAACTCTTATTTGTAAAAGAGCCAAAACCAGCTCTTCAAACAAAGGGCCTCCCTCACAAACCTCAGTGACATTATTGTAACTGTATGTTTGTCCTAATGTGAGAGACAGAGCGGCTCCCCAGAGAGAACAAGGTGCCAGTATCACAATGGAAAGGCCACTAAATCAAATTAAAGGTAAAAGCTGGAGTCAGTCTTTGAAACAGTAAACACTGTGCTCGTTCCAGATGAGCCACAATCCATGCCAGTTAGATTATCTCCAACTTTATCCCAAGTATGCTCTGACGCCACACAGTCACTTTGGAGCCTGATACCGCTGTTGATCTCCAGAGACTGCAAGACCTCAGGGCATGATGGGAAACCCCTGGCTCCCACCTGATCTAAGAACAGATTAGTGTAGAGTTTGGATGAACAACATGATGCTTTATAGAAAAAACTTATTGGATTCTATTAGACTAATGTTTCAACACTACAAAGGTTTATTCTGTTAGCAGAATATAAGTTGTCTGGTCGATTGTGCTTTTATTGTGGAGGCTGGATACTTTCAGCTTATATTACATATAGCTCTCTGAGTCTTATTAATTACCAACTATCAGGAGGCAACGTAAAGTGGAATGTGATGAAAATTACATGAAGCCCCGACAGTGGCACTGATTCAAGATTTGAATTTCTTTAGTTTGAAAGGGCCTGGTTATATATTCAGCTTTACATGGCAATTCAAGCCCACCTACATTTTCATGAAAATAACTAACATGGAAGTTAAACCATCAATGTTAACATACTGACTATGACTATATTTTAATGAATTTCTTCTATTTCTGTGATTTCCTGTACAGGCTGTGAAAACTGCTGGGAACTGTCCGACTTTTTGCCGATTTCTGTCACCGCCTTCGGCTGCTCTCGTCAGTTTTCCAGGTGAAGCTCAAACTAGGCTACTGCCCATTAATACGTAACGCATCATTCAGCTGAGTACGTCTGATACAGCAGCAAATTTGGTGAAGTTGTACTTTTCTTGCAGAATTTATAAGCCAGAAATACAAAGTCAGTTAATTATGTGACACCATCATGTTAACAAATTGTCCTTTGTTCTTCATTTACTCCATCACATCATGTAGGAAATATAAAGTACAGTTTTTAGAGATTTATAGTTTCAGACAGATCAAATAAAAATATAAAAAAAAACAGAATCCAACTGTTCACTGTTACAGTTGTTCAACAAAATACAAGCAAATTGTTTTTTCTTATCCATTGTATTTCTGGTGATTATACAGTTTAAGTCTTTTTCTGTCCTGTTCCTTTCAGTCGTGAATGTAAATGTGGCCTGGTGTTGTCTAATTAGCAGCCAATGATTTTTACAAAGAGGTGTCACCTGATTCTCTGTGACTAATTCATTTTCATCCTGTCTCTGCCTCGCTGTCTCATCAGTGACTGCTCATCATAAAGGTAAAGGTCGCCATCAGGCTGCAGGGAGGTTAAAGAGGTCAGAGTATCCATGTGATCCATCAGCTGACGCGAGGGCGACGCCTCTCAGACATCTTGGGGAATGCCCTGGTCTCTACAGCCTGAGGAAAGGGAGGTGAGGTGCGGATGGAGGGAGGGCAGAAAAGAAAATATGCTTGACTGCTTGTAGAAATAACAAGGAAAAACTCTATTATCTGTATTTTATGGCCTCAGTTAAGATGGTTTTAAAGCACTAAATGCAATTACAGAATGTTTATTTGGAGCTTTAGGCAGTAATTGCCTTTTTCCATTTCATCTGATTGAGTGAAGTGAAAGCAGACGTTGAGAATGACCAGAAAGAACTAAGATATTGCTTAAATGCTTTATCAAATATGGGCAAGCAATGAGTGACAAACAATACTGGTCTGACTTGTGACTTAGCAAATACTAATTCATAAAAATAAGAGCAGACACATACATGTTTAACTTTGTATTCTATGGGGGTTGGTTCTGCCGAGCAGTGAATCCACCACTTCACTCTCAAATGTCTCAGTAACTATTGGATGGATCGTGATGACATTTGGGGCAGATGTTCATTTGGTCCTCAGGATGAATTGTAATGACTTTGTCAATACTCTGACTCTATATCCAGTGCTGTCATCATGCCTAAATTTTAATTCACCCAATACTTTTATGGTTTATAACCAAAATAGAATTCTCATCAGCCTCTCATAGACTTTTGAACCTTAGGTTTGCATATTTACATAAATTAATTTTGTGTACACTTCAAAAAGCTCGCCTAAAAGAGATTTCTTAAATAAATCGTTTCTGTTTACTGTAGCAACAATTTATGGATGGCTCTTTCAGGCGTCTTTGAGTGCCTGGTTTTGGGTTTACTAAAATATATATATATATTTTAAATTGTCTCCTAAAAAGATCTTTGTGGAAATAAAAACAGTTCTAGTCAGCACCTTTGTTTCCAGGAATGTAAACTTAAACTAAGTAGGATATGGAAGGAGGAACATTGCTAAAAACAGTAGTGTTACAGCTTCACTGTGCACACAGGTTTCGTTTCACTTGTCATCTGGTAAGGCTCAATGGACATTTGACTAAGGCAGATGTCGTTTTAAATAAACGAAGCCCTCTCATACCTAAACACGTCTGAGTTGTCAAACTCGTATTTCCAGTGGCAGAAATGGATTTTGATGCTCGAGCAAAGATGCCTGAATCAGTACTTTAGTGTGTATTTCTAAGCCTTCAAAATGTGGTTGTTGTTTGAGACACATCACTCCACAATTTAACAAATTAAGTGATATTGAGGAAAAAAGAGAAACACCTACCATCAGAAACTTTAGTTGATGAAGGACAGCAGAGGGAGGCGAGAGGAGACAAAAAAGAGATAGTTAGTGATGACTTGTTTAACACTTTTATACGTTGTGAAGTCGACTGTTGTAAAGTAACACAAAACAGGCTTTTTTGGATGAAAAGCTAATTCTCCACAGCACAATCAGTTAACTCAAGGGGGGGAAAAAAAAACCCTCTTTGAACATGATGTGACCTCACATTGATTCAGATATATTACATGATCAAATGAACACAAATGCACCAACACAGCCCTGGTTTGTTGGATCGATGAGCAGAAAGAGACAGAGACGGGAACCGAGGAGGATGATACGAGAACATTTTAATAAAAAAAAAAAAAAAAGGAAAACTGAAGGAGAAACTGAGGCAGACGGGGAGACTGGGGGAGAAGGGGGAGGGAGGCTTTGGTAGAGAGTGGGAGGAATAATGTGATACAGAGAAGGAGCAAGGATATGGCAAGATCAAATAGGAACAATCATTAAATAAAGAAGAGATGCAAAAAGAAGGCGATCAGTGGGAGGAAGATGATGCCATGATCATTAGATAGATGAAAAAAGAGACAAGAGGGTAGTGTTTGTAGAGATAGAGGTTTAGAAAGAATATATGCAAACAGGTTCATTACAGCGGTGAAGGGGACTACTGATAAAAATGCCATATTATGGAGTGATTCATTGCATGCAAGCAGAAAGAGAGAACAACTGAATAAGAATTTAAAGCTACAAAAACATAAATAGTTGAATAATTATTGATGTTCAAAGCGAACAGCATGAATGAGTTCGGCATGGTCTTTAATGCTAACAGGAACATGGTATTCATAATCAGTATAAGTATTTGAGAAACTGGTAGCTGAGAAAGCTAACGCAAGTATAGGTTTTAGCAGCAACAGTTGAATAAGACATGTGCCCGGAGGCCTGAAAAAACAGTGGGGAGCAGTGAACAAAAACACACCAGGGGGGCTGCACACTCCCACACAAACAATTACTGTAGCTCACAGACAAACACACAGATTCTTGCAGGCGTGCATGCTCACACACATTTGGTGGGGACACGCAGGCAGCAATTATCTCACATCCGCACACACATACATACACAGAAGACAGCCTCTGTGCCATGAGAGACTAGCATCGTGCGTGCGTGTGTGTTTCGGCGCTTGTTCATGCATCAGTGCCTCAGGAGAAGACACTACTTTCTGAGAGAGAAGGAGTTAAAAGTGCCCAACCTGTCCATTCCATCTCTCTCTGCATCTTACCTCTGCTTCTTTTTCACTCTTACATTACACTCTTATTCTGTGCTGTTCTTATTGTCAAAACAAATCCCAAAAGACCAAAACTAGCAAAAAAAAAATTGACACTGGCTGTTTAGAAATATGAAATATGTTATTTTGTTAAAAAAACCTCAAAATAATTGCATCACATATTTATTTATATTTTTAACTAGAAGATGCGACAAAAAAAAATAGAGATATGAAAAGATCAGAAAAGACGAGCAGCGAAAAAGATATAGATACTGACTTGCCAGGATGACCATGTCCATTCCCCAGAAGATGCTCATGATCCATCCGACCATGATAACAGCTGTCAGTACCTGGATCAAGGCTGCCGCCACGTTGAGCCAGAACACACAGCACACGCCTCGCTCTGAGATCAGGTCACTGCGAGCGCCACACAGCACCGTGAACGCTGAGATGAAGGTACCTGTGAGACAAAACCAGCAAAAAAAACCCGCTGTTACCAAAAGCTACTCAGTTTAGTTACAAATGGTGTGCTTTGTTTGTTCAGTGATGTGTTTAGCTTAAATTGATGAAACATTTTTCCATGCAGTTTTCCAGTCTTTCATTTCCAATAAGCTATACCAGACAGCAGTCTCCAGAATTTCCTGTGAAATAAATTAGAGGAGACACGTGCTTGGCCCTGCTGAAAACAAGACACTGGGTTATTCAGAGTGGCTCTTTGAGCTAAATACTAAATAAATACCAATGTCAACATGTTTATATAGTAGATGTAATGTTTGCCATGTTCACCATCCTCTGAGGACAAATGTAAACAAATGATAATGTTTAAAAAAAAAAAAAAAAAAAAAAGCACAGAAAACATTGAATTTTCTGTGATATTGAGCATAACACATTTTCCCAAGAAAATAATAGTTTTTTGAGTATCTGGTCATGGCAGTTGTGGATCTTTGCTTTGGAGAAGAGCACAGAAACATGCATCCACACTGATACACACATACACACACACACACACACACACACACACACACACCATTACTGGTTTGAAATAGGATTATCTCTGTGACCAATCCTCATGTGCCTGATACAAATCCACTGTCACTCCATATCCAGTTATCTGCAGATGTGGGCTTTCCCAGGTGTCATTCATTGTACAGCGTGCATGTGCGTGTGTGTGTGTGTGTGTACTGTTTTTGTGTTACACACGGATGCACTGATTATTTCATTACAGGATGTTTCCATGACAACATTTCCTCAGGAATAGGATATGTGTAACATGATTTATACTGCCTGTATCTTGAGGCTGCCTAATAATATCAAAGACAGACTCTGATTTGGTTACTTGGTGATCACTGTAACAGCCTACAGTGCTTTTTTTTTTTTTTTAGTTTGATCTCACACTGACCTACTAGCATCCGTACATCCATAGTTATGAATGGGACAACTACTGTTAATTAGCAGCCAGAAGCCGCTTTCTTTCTTTTTTTGACATATTCATATCAGTATCGTCTGATAATAAGATAATTTTCTCTCCAATAATTATTAAGCAATATTTGCGTGCAGACTAACAGACAGTGCACATAATACCTGAATATATAATAAATACCTGATTTTCCCTGTTGGGAAGTATTTGGACAGCATGCATGCAAATTCAAAATCCATTATTTCACAAATAAACCAGTAACTATTCATCCAGAATTGATATAAAACTCAGTACATGTACCAGAATATCTTCCCTACATTTCCAATCTTTTAAACCAAGTCTCTGTAGTGACCTACTGGGGTCCAGTATAATGATGCAGAGTTTTGCATTTCATCACTCTTACCCTTAAATCTTCTAACATTATTTGGGAGTTGTTGTAGATTTCAGCTCACCCTGGGGCATGTATAATTGTGCATGTTTTTAACCCTAAATATTTATGAGACACGCCAGTTTACATTAGACATCTTGAGCGTTCGCAATGTATAAACAGCCACGATGGGATTGTGAATTAGTTCCTGTTGATATGTGTCACTAAACTGGCTGGTCTTTGCTTTGGTTTAGTAATATTCCCCACTCTTCCATTTAGTTAGTTAATTCAGAAAATCTCATTGAGTATAAAATGTCTGAATTTGTTGTGTTTTTTCTTTTTTTTAGTGATTCTATCATTAAGTGTGTTCTTTTGCTCAATATCATAAATTATTCAGAGAATGAATTGATGCCTAGGCTTTCTCTCTGCAGACTGTCTGTACCCTTTTGCAAATAAAACTGAATACTGTGAATACTGAATGTGGTGCAGTAAATGCCTAGTGGGCAATATGTGTATCATGGCCTTGGCCCCTTCTCTATCTGCTAGTTCCACTTCTTGTCACATTGGAGGAATTCAAATAGCAGGTGGGGGGGCGGGCGCAGGAAAAAGACTGGCTGGACTGTCGGCTGCATCTTGTTTCTCATCAGCGAGGAGAGATCAAAGTTGACTTATGTAAAAGTTTCTTATCACTTTTTCTTGCTCACTTTGTTTTGCTTCTCTATTTCCATAGCTCTCTTTAAGATTAAATTAGCAGGCAAACTTAAAAACTCAGTGCTCTGCCATGACTCCGATTTACTCTATTTGTCCCATAATCTCTGACAAGTTTGAATTCATGCCATAATATTTATTTTCACATGCCCTGCACTGGCCTTATCTGGAATTCTTTCCAAAGAGTTAAACTCTGGAACAAGCACAATCCCAGAATAGTAAAGTGGCCTGGTTTTAAAAAAAAAACAAAAACAAAACAAAGTCCACCATTTACATGTGCAAAGGGAGAGATTAATTCGATATTTACTTTTACTTTCAAATTTTTATCCAATGCTCATTTTAAAGCCTTTCACAGAAAGAGCAACTGTGAGCTAAAATGAGCTTCCACCCAGAGCTGATATGTTCTGATCAGACATAGAAATGTTGAGGTCGCAGAGGTCACACCCACCAGCAGATGCTCTGGCTGCTGGTGGATCCGCCCACCTCCAGACATTAGCTGTGATTGACAGCAAGCTGGTGTCTAAATATTACACATCACTACCATCTGAGTTTTTGGCACGTAAAACAGGATTTATATGCTCTGGTGGCTACTTTCACTTTTTTTGTTTGACTTCCAATGTCTTTAGTCTCCATTAGGTACCATCCACGTCTGTTGCATTCACTGAATAGTAGGTTTCTATCATATCAGTGTTGGAAAAAATAGATATTTGTTGTACCTGCCAAGATGATCAACATGTGCATTATGGCTGATTATTGATTAATCACTACGCATGACTTTTTTCATGCAATGATTTGATCCAATGTTAATAGAAAAGTATTGATTAAACCAGATTTAATTTGCTCAAATTGGTAAATCAACTGATCATTCAGTCCATTCCCTCCCTAAGCAGCTCCTGATGAGGGGAAAAACACCTCCAAACAGTAAGATTTGTAGACAAAAAGCTGGTTTGCTGAAATGTTCCCTATTATTGGCAACAAAGAGATCAGCAGATGCTCACTCATTATCCTACCAGTGTCTTTCATGAACAGAAGTTAATGAAACAAAACAGTTCCTGGCTTCAAACACAACAGCTGTTGGACATTGACAGAAATACCCGAAACTGTAACATGTAATCTCTTGTTAACGTGAGATTAATCCAACACAGTTGAGATGAAAGCAGGAAAATTATTTCACACTTTGTATCTGATGACATCTCATAGCCTGCACATAACTGATGAGAACAAGAAAGACAACCAATAGGGAAACATTTGCTCTGTATGAATGTGTTCAGTTACATTAAAAAAAATGACAATCATAGTTGTGTGTAAAGTTTTAATATTTTTCTTCATTTCCACTATCAATCTATCCATGTGGAGAAAAAGAAGCTCTAGGATCATCTGAATGTCACATGTGGGAGATTGTGTGTGTGTGCGTGTCCGTGTGTGTGTGTGCGTGCGTGTCCGTGTGTGTGCGTGCGTGCGTGCCTAGATATTACCCAGGCTAATGACTATAATTACACAGAGATTTCTACAAAGCACCCACTGGTAGTGTGGGAGGTTAATGATGGAGTGTAAGAGTGTGAAAGACAGAGAAGAGAAGGAGAATAAAATGACACAAAGGGAGAGGGAAAAACAGAGGGAAGAAAAGGAGAGGGAGAAATTAAAGGAGAAAGTTGGCTAGTTTACTCTGCAGCAAAATCAGTTACAGTAAATCATTAATCAGTTACATTACAATCAGTCAAAGTCAGTCGAGGGTGCTTTTAACGAACTCTAAAGCCATTGCCTCTGTGCACATTCTGTACATTGATAAAGTTCATCAGCTGCCTGTGTGCTTGGGCCCATAGAGCAATAGCTCTTCCTGTAGCCGAGCTGGAAGAAAGACCTGAAAATAATTTACTGATACACGTCACATTTGAATCAGCCAGAAGGATCGAATTCTGATTATATAGTTTTGGGACATTTGTGGTGCTCAGAAGAATGTATTCATGATGTTGAAGATATTTTCTGTAATAACACTGTATGTCTCTGTGATCATAACCTCTATTCAGACTTCATCTCTATCTAATCTGATTCTAAGTGTTGATCTGAGTCAGGATGAAATGCAGAGTGTGGGTGGGCATAGCCATCGTACCACAAAGCAAGTGTCAAATGAGAGTAAACTCTAAACCCTTCTCTAGTCCTCCAACCCTAAACTTAACCCTGTAACATTTTCCACGTCCATGAGCCTAATAATTTTAAATCATAGACCTGACTCTAGTCTCTCCTACAGCTAGTCCATAATTAACTCTGGAGCCTTTTACCAGTCTTATTTTTGGGGTGGACTCCTTTGGTCCTCATAAAGATAGATAGAAAGCACACAGATATATCCAGAGGCAACATGTCAACATGACCCAGTAAAGTGATGCAGTTTCTCCAATACCTCACACGTGACATTACACACACAGACACACACACACACTCAGGACTGAATCATATACTCATTGTAGACTGTGTCAATGCCTCACTTTCCAGTCCTCTTAAGGCAAAGCTCATCACACACGTTGTGAGCCGTAGTTACCTTCACAATAAGTATGTGTAATTATTTACAAGCAGACAGAGTCTGTGCTACTCACCAACAGTCTTCATTACAGAGCAGGGACAGTTTAAGGCTCTGATAAAATACCATCAGACAGGATGTTAATGCAAAGTTAATTCATGCAGACCAGAGAAAAGGAGGTTGTCAGTTTGAATTCTGCAGCTCGGTGAAGAGCTCTGGGTGCGGAAATGCTTTCACCTCACATTTGAGGCTCACTTCGGAACAAATCTGACTTTTAAAACAGAGTACCAACATTTCTCCATAAAATGCTTTTAGTTGTGTGAAAATATGCGAATAACTTGTCATTTGGTGAGTATGCTGATTGAAGAAAGCCAGAGGTTCATGTAGCTTAGCAGGGACAAACAGCCAGCCTGGCTCCTTGTGATTTTTTTCCATTTGTTGTTGTGTATGAATAATATAAAAAACAAGATATGTGGTCTCGGTCCTGGACTTCAGAGCTGCTGAAAGGTGTATACAGTATTTGAACTTTGAACTTTGCTTATTCGGTTAAATGCTGAGCCTCTAGGTCAGAGGAATATTTTATTATAGTAATAGGTTTTCATTTTCTTGCTGAGATTTAGATAAGAAAATTGACAAATGCTAAATATAAAGCTACAGGCAGTTAGCTTAGCTTAGCATACAGACATAAAGCGGGTAAACCCACAACCTCTCACACCTTCACTGATATTACAAACATAAACAATACCAAGCAGCCAGGTGCTATTACACGAAATGTGTTGAATTAACTTTGTAGATCTTTTGTGCTATAAAAGTGTCCTGCGTTATTTATCAGTGTGTGTGTTATGTGTGTATATGTGCATGTTTCTGTGTGTATTTGCTCATGCACCTGTGTGTCTGCATGTCTGCAGGAGATAGTGTTCTGCTCTGACTCTTGTCCAAATTCAATTACACATTTCTAAATTTTATTTTGGCTGGAGGTTGAATAGAACAAGATGCTGTTCCCAGTCTCAGTCAGTTAGACCTGAACGGCACTGACACACACGCACACACACACACGCACACACACACACACATGTGCATTGTGTTCATTTCAGTCAGTGTTGTCATGGCAACTGGCCACAGTTATTCAATGAAATGTCAAGGCATTCAGACAAGCCTACACACACACACACACACACACACACACACACACACACACACACTCACTATTACTGTGCGCACACACATACACACACGCACACACACACACACACACACACACACACACTTAGGTTCTGGGGACAATTGTTAAGACAACATGTCAGGGCAATTTCTTCTTCTAAATGGGCATAAACAGTTTTTTTTTTTTTTTTTTCCGGTCAAAGTGTTTGTTGACCCTGTTCTATTACAGGGTTGTTTGTGCGATTTTGAAGCGGTCAATAATTCTACATTTATACAAAAAGACTGTTTGTAAATTGAGCCAAAAACACTGAATGGTTTGAAATCTGAAGCCCTTTTAAGAGGAAAAGACCATGGAGAAAGCACACAATGCACGCAAACACACTGATGACTGTCCAAAGAGTCGTGAACAGTGGGTCAGAGCCAAGCGGTGGACAGGACACGTCAAAGGTTATCTGGTGACAGACTCAGCACTGAGTGATTTCTATAGTCGTCAGTCTCGTACTTCCTTTAGAGAAAAACATAACCTTGTGTTTTTGTCTTTGTTGATCTTTGTTCTTGTATTTCTTCTGTTTTGGTTCTTTTTATTTCAGTGTTTTGTCTTGGACAAAGCCTCATCTCCATATAATTGCTGTGCATGTACATACTGTTGTATATGTTGTTTATTGGCTTTTCTAAAATAAACTTCACATTACATTACCTATGTGTTTGTCTGCTAAAGCACTAAGATAATCTAGACTAGTGTGAGTGTGTGTACTGAGGCTGATCTGGATGAACTGTATGTGTACCTACATATAGCAATAGTGTTGTATTAATTTGAGTATAGTAGGGTTTGGTGACTACAGGTACAGTTCATTATACTGTGTGTGCGTGTGTGCGTGTGTGTGTGTGTGTGCGTGTGTGTGTGTGTGTGTGTGTGTGTGTACATTGTGGACAAATTTTGTTTTAAGGTCTTGGTTTGAATTATGTTACAGTCAGGGTTAGGTTAAAAGGTTGGGATTTAAGGGCCAAATAGATTAATGAATGTCCTCACAACTAGAGAAAGACTGCGTGTGTCTCTGTGTGTGTCAATTCTGGCTTCACAGGCTTTGTTATGTACAAATGAAAATTAATCTGTGTGTGTGTTTCTGTGTGTGTGTTTAGCTACCAGATGCTGTTGCACACACAGGCACAGGCACAGATGTAAAAACAAAGTGGAAGATTAGACACTGAGAATTAGAGGGAAAAGGTCTGACCGAAGGCAGAGACGTCCTAATAACCAAAAATGATTTGGACTGCATCTGCACCAAAATACAAACAATCAGACAATCAGGATTTCATTAAAACGTGCAAATCCTGTGATAATTACACAAGGGTGTAGAGTCTTAAGTTTAAAGTGAGTCAGACTTGAGTCATCTTGTTGTTGTCATCAAATTCTGTGTGCATTTAACTTCACCACAGCAACAAGGATTTGACTAGCTGCACAAAGGAAACATGGAATAAAAAATCAGTGATGAAAGAATCATACAAATGTGTATCAAATACATGGACCAAAAACCAACACAAAACATGAAGAGCTTCATATGTGGCCACATGGTCACAAAATCTGCAATATAGACAATTGAGTCAAGTGATTCCTCTGCCTTATTTATTCATCTTTTAAAGAAATGCATAAAGTAGTAAAAATTCATTCACATATTTATAAATTCATTAGCCTACTTGCAGACCATCCATCCATCCATGGTATTTGCTGTCAATAAAAAAAAAAAAACAATATCTTTGTTGCAGAGTTGATCTTCTAAGATGCATCAGTTCGTTATTGCGTCTGATAAAAGACCTGATTGTGGGCTCTCGCTGACTTTGACACTGTGATCTTGTGACCTGAGCTGCAAGCCCCCCCCTCCCCACAGTGATTATGTCGCAGCCCATAATAATGACACCTGTGAAGGATTTTTATACTCATTGCGATGACATTTCGACCTGTGATGATAGACACTGTGTGCATTAACACCTGGGAAGTGGCGGCTGTGTATACTTGCACCCTGACACTCATATTTTAACACAAGGTGTAAATGGGCTCTCACTATATGTCTTAACCTTTTTCTCATATATGTATACAAAAAATACACAGGTGACGAAACACGTAGCCAGAGTCTCTACAGTTCATGTTCCTTTTTCCGAATGGATGGGTAAAAATAACTCCCCCAAACTGTCCGGTCGCTTTTTTTCCCAAACTAAATTTAACTTGTCAGTGCCTGTGAACTTTCCATGCAGCATTTATAAACACTCTTCATTCCATACTGATATTTATTTATTTTTTTTATTTACTTCACGTTTCTTTGTCTTGCTGTTTGCTAACATGCTTGCTTGTATCATTTGTTTCACTGTTTTCAGTTCTGTGTTTACTTTCTCTCAATTTTTCCCTTTTCGATTTTTACGTAGTACCTATATTTGGTTTTGTGTGCAGTTAGGGGATAGATAGTCCCAATGTGTCAAAGAATGAAAAGCAGAAGAAAAACATATTCCCAACTCACCGAGTCCAGGTATGAAGGTGTTCAGGAAAAGACAGATAACAGCCAAAGGGAAAGGCATTGTGGGTATCGCAGCCCGCAGAGGTCCCTTCTTCTCCCTGACCTCGACCACCACTCCACCGCCCGCTGTAGAGGCCCCAGCCATGGCTTTGCCTCCCAGATTGTCCCCAGTCTTAACATGCCCCTGCTCTGTTCCTCCTTCTTTCTGTGCCATCTCTCCTTCTTTCTATTCCTTGTTGTTTTCAACTGATATTTGAAGGATGCTCAGGTTTGATTAAGGTTATTAGAAATTCGAAAGTAGAAGGCAGTAAGAGTCAGTCGTGATGGATTGTATCTTTGGAGAAAATATTCACCAGTACATGTCAACAGTTGGCTCACAAGTCACCACCAATGTCACATTTACTAGCACACAGTTTTAAAAGTGGAGAATTGGTGACAAATATAAATATATGTCAGTAGAACAACCACAAAGACTAAATTCTATTCCAGTGAAATGCAATGAAATAGCCTGTGATTTTCCTAAAATCTAAGGAATTTTCTGCTGCCTGAAAAGCTTTTTAGCAATTTTCAGCTAAATCTCAATCCTCCCTGGAGAGAGAGCAGATATCTTCAGTGATTTCTTTGAAAGAAGTCTGAAAAAGTCACCTTTACAGTTCCTCCAAGAGACAGTCTGGAGGGAAGCAAGATTTTTTTTTTTCATCAATACTGTTCACTTAAAAGTCCTTAACAGTGGCCACAGTCTCCTCAGAGGTCAGTAATATTTGCCATTTGTGTCCATGCCTTATATGTTCTTAAGGAATGCAGAATCAGTGACAGTTCCTCCTTAAAACTGTTTCAGTGTCTTCAGGAGAAAAAAAAAAAAATCCTCGAAAGATGTGCTGATCTTTTCAGCAATTTCCTCTGAAGTCACTTGCTCGTCTTTCTTTCAGTAAAATCACACTCTACCCACACACCCCTCTGAGACGGAGAACAGAAAGCGCTCACAGTAACCCCTCCTTTTCTACTACGTCTCCCTCTCTCACTCTCTCTTACTCCCTCCGTCTTCTCCCTCTATTTAAAGGAACAGTGGATCGATCAAATGTTACCAGTCAGTGAGATCACTTTCAGCGAGCCTTTACTCTGTGCATGCGAATCAAGTCACTGATTGAGGTTGATGTGCTGAGTAAATGCATTCAGCTCAGATCTAAAGCATTTGTTTACGTTATTTTGTTCATTCATACATTTACAAGCGATTAACTGCAAGTGAACGAGCCCTTGATGAAGCACCCACACGTTATGATTCTAATTATGAGCCTATTGCAAATGTCCCCTGTCTGTAATAGAAGTTAGCGTTTGCTAATCGTCATGTAATTCTCCAAAGTGTCGTTTTGAATCTAATTGTTGTTCATGCTTTGAGTACAGTGTGTAAACAGCTATAAACACTTACTGACTGAAAATGATACAACTGTGAAAGACAAAATAAAGATAGAGGAGAAAGAGCAGGAAGGGAAACTGATATGAGGAATAAGAGGAACAAAAACAAATGGAGGGCAGTCTGGACAATGGACAGTGGCGACGAGGGGACAGGATGAAACAGCCAGTGTCAATATCTTAGTAATTATTCATGCAACCTAATCCCCTAAAGATCAGACATCCTTCTGTTTCGTCATCTCTCTTTCTTCCTCCATTAACTCTGACTTTCATTTAATTCTCTCATTTTCCCTGCTCCGGTTTTTCTTCTCCACTCTGATCTCTACATAAACATTCATCCATGCATCCATTTTCTTCCGCTTTATCCGGGGCCACTTATAAACATAAGTGGTAAAAACATAATGGAAATCAGTGCAACCCTGAATTTTCTTTTCTGCTTTTATATTAATCTGTCTCCCTGTTTTTCTGTCTAGCTTCTCCGTACCATCCACTCACTCCTTTTCTCTTTATGGCATCCTTTCTTCTTTTCTTCTCTCTCTCATCTCTTTTTAGTCTCCTAGCAACCCAGGAAGCGGTAGGGAATTATACAGAAGATATTGATCTCTGGATTTTTTTGGTCCCTTCTCCATACCCTGCCTCCCTCTTTTTCTCACATCTCTCTCTCTAATTTCTGTTCAATTCCCATTTTTAATTTCCGTTTAATCTTTGAAACACACAAGATAGCAGCTCAAGACTGGTTTCACTCTTTCTGTTTCATACAAAGCAGCATTAAAGATTGATCTGAGAAATCTGGACCATTGACCTCAATCACCGTGGCCACTTTGTTGCAAAAAAAAAAAAAAAAAAAATCTTTCATTGGAGTGCCTGAACCTCAACTCTCCTTCCATCTTTTTGACTCTCCACCCTGCTGCTGCACACATGCTCACATACACACATGGTCTTTTCCTTGTTCTGTCAGGGTTTCATTTATATTGATTCCATCTGTCAGGAAAAGCTGACATCACACACCGGTTATTTATATACGTACGTGTGTTGTCTCTGTGTGTGTGTGTGTGTGTGTGTGTGTGTGTGTGTGTGTGTGTGTGTGTGTGTGTGTGTGTGTGTGTGTGTGTGTGTGTGCGCTCCCGATGGCATCGTGTCCCTCACCCCAGACTGGATCATCACCACAGTGACTGTACCATCCACTCACTCCTTTTCTCTCGCCTTTCATCTGCAGACTCTTGGCCAACTCTCGCTGGCTTTTATGTTCCTCTGTTTTTCCTTCTCTTTGTTTCTTTCAGGCTCCAGTAATGCTGCATGAATTCCCAGTACAACTGTATCAAAGCCGATCATGTTTTCACTGGGCTTTCTGTGAACATATATTCTTTTCTTGTTGGGATAAAGCAGCAGGGATGAGCTATAAAGACTGAAACATTGTTTGTGCTCATCATCAGAGCGTTTTCCACTACAAAGTCCAGGACTTAATCAGTACGTCTTAAAACATATCCCTTTATCCTCATTCCAGACAGAAACAATCATTATTAACACTGCTCTGTGCAGGAAGTAGTAATCCTTTTATACCTAATGATGAGAAATGTGAAGTCTGTCGAAATATTCACCGTGGTGGAACTGTGTAAGTACATGCTCTTAAATGTAACTTTATTTTTTATTTTATTAGGGAAACATTGCTCTTTTTACTACATTAAGTTTGACACAGTAACAGTAGTTATATAGTTTGTACATTCATATCAATAATGCAAAACAGAAACTTCTAACAAATTAGGATCTAAATATCTAACAGTGCATAAAGTAGTTTAAAGTAGTTCCACCTTTACCATGAATTAACATACCAGTAATTATTATCCAGTCGTAATAATACATTTTGATTTACTTGCCATGTACTTGTATTTAAGTTTGAATGAAAGACTTTTAATTCAAACAGAGTATTCCTACACTATCGATAATTTTACTAAAGTAAAAGATTGAAGTACTTCTACTGCTGGAAATGCAGTGGGACTATGGTGGAAGGAATTTACTGTATAAGCTCTAGTGTTAATCACTGAACTTAAAGGTCAATGTCTAATATTTCGATCAGTCTATAAGAAGGAATGGGATATTGTACTTATAAATATTTTGTCAGTGTGTAATCACTTGAAAAAAATAAACTTGAACTTTCTGAATCTTAGAATGAGCCTTTTAAATCAACATATGGAGCAGGTCTCCTTTTATGAAAGCAGCCATGTTGTGGCACCATGTTTCTACAGTAGCTCAGAAGGGACAAAACAAACATTGGTTCTAGACCGGAATCATGTTTTGTTTTAAAGGTGACGCCACTGTACCCTCCCTTGTTCCTCAGAATCGGGGAGCGGGGTGTGGGAAGTGAAGGGCATTCTGCCATCTCACTATTAGATGGCGCTAAATCTTTTACATTGCACAGTGCATCTTTAAATACTACTTTTAAGTTCTTGTTTACTTACCATATTTTCCAGACTTTAACTTGCCCTGCCTTTTGGGGGACATTTTCACTTGTGTTACATTAGGAGTTAGAGTTTAGTGTGAACAATTTCTGTTTAATGCTACTTTATACTACATTTCAGATGGATGTGTGTGTGACAGCTATAGAATAGTTGTGGCCTTGTACAAAAACATGTCTAATTAAAGCCCATTTACTTCCACCAAAGGACCATTTTATTTTTCAAGGTCTAAAGAGGTTAAATTATCCAATTGCACAAAAGATTAGAGACACATACAAAAAAATATATAAATAATAAAGCATTGAAGTTAGACATAAGAATATTGGTCACAAAGATCATTTTTTGTAAAACCTCAGGCTGCTTGCTTGTGTCCTCATTCCTTTTTGCTACAGGTAGGTCATGCTGACAGACATGCTTACATGCAAATTTAATAGGGCATCTCCAAGACCCTTTTCTTGGTCCCATGAAAGAGTATTTTTACCACAGCAAATCGACCATGACAGAGGATCAGGCCAGATGTGTCTATAATATTGTAGTTACTAAATGAACTGTTTGGTCTCTAAAATGCTGAACATTTACTATATTGATTAATTTCTTTGAAATTTTGAGAAACATCATCACTTGCAAACAAGAAACACTTGAGCTGCCCCATCTCCTGCCTGAATTTTTTCCTCATTAGTATGCAAATCTATGCAGCAGGGTCCTCCAAAATCTAATCAGACCATCTATCCCAATGGGTCATCTGCTGTGTGTGTGAGCACAAAGCTTCTGTCAGTGAGTAATTGTGCTCATAAGATTGTGTATGCACATACACATGTAGGAAGTAGCATGGAGGGTGGTGGGACATGAAAATAAGAAACTGGGTCTGAAACTATTTAAAGAAAGTCTGGGTGATGATGTCACTGCATTGACGTCATGGGAGGTGTCGTCCTGGTGCAAGAGGAGATTTTCAGGTCAGTTAGTCTGGAAATATCAAGGAGCTCTCACAAAGCAAGAGCAGTGGGCATTAGACCTGCCGCCTACAGTCCGGCGCTGAACGTCATCGTACGCTTTCCTCTGAAGTGTGGTTCATTTTAACATTGACCCCAGACAGCAGCCGTCAGCACAGGGTTTTAGTTTTTAGGGGGGGGGGACTGAGTTGAGATCGTTCTCCACTGTTACTCTTCAACAATTAATCATTTTACTGAATTCCAATCAGAGTAATAGAAATCTGGCTTTGGAAACCACAATGAAACATCTGAGGACTTTAGAGAATTTAAAAAGAGAGAAGAGTGACATCTGCTGGCTGCTCATTCCTAGAAATCTGGGCCTGTATTCACAAAGTTTCTTAGAATCCTCTCAGAGAGCTCCTATTTTAGCCTAAAAAGTCCTAGCTGGGAAAGTGATTTAGGAAACTTCTCAGGGTAAGGGTAAGGAGAAGGAGAAGGAGCTAAGAGTAAGGAAAGTACAAAAACCTTTACATTAGTGAGGAGGTGTGGTTGACCCCGTTGCTAGGGGTGACACAGCATTTCAAGGACTGTGATTGGTTGATCAAAAACTATCTGTAAAGGTCTTAAAATGCCTCTTAGTGAAAATACTGTAGAATAAATGATAATAGAATGGACAGTGAAATCATAAAATGCTTGTATTAAGAAATTGATTAATCATGAACACAGGCTGCTTTATGCAAAGTTTCTCTTAGGCTAAATATCTTTAAAGTTAATTAAAACAGCCAAATGTTAAAAATGTGTATAGGCATTAGTTACTACAGTATATTCAAGTGCTTACATTGGTCTACCATACTGATTTTATTACTTGTAATGCAAAATGGCTCACCTCTTACCAATTTCCATGACTGCAGGACAGTCTGTTTAAGTTGTACTTTAGGATGGCATGGAGCCAACAGTCCAAGATATGAAAGGAAGTAAAAGAACAAGAAAACCAAACTGGAAAGAAGAGACTCAAACCAGAAGATTTCTGTGTCACTATATGAGGTTGTGAAAGCGTTTCAATAGTTTGTGCAATCACTCAGGTGATGGAAGGCTGTGGCAGACACAAGTCATCACTATTGCACTGTTGCATTTTTCCAGTTGCCAAACACCTCAGTGCTGTAATCTCTTTCATTTCTGCCATTAGGGCATCACTGCGTTATGTGGGACATGTGAGCGCATCTCTAATACGTTCAAGCACAAACATTATCCCATCGCGATCCAACCTGTAGCGTTTTAATTAACTCAGGATTGTTCGGTGTTTGGAAAATATTTCTTCTTTTAGCCCTTTCGTCCTCTGCTAAAGAAACTCTTAAGCCTCTTAAAAGTCCTCCTCTCTACTCTTGACAATTTTTACCTTAGGAGCTGTTTTTAGGGCTAAGATGTTTCGTGAATTATTTTTATTTTTACTAAGATTTAGTCCTAAATTTGAGGGGAAATTATAAGGAAACGTCATAATTCTGAAAATTCTCTTAGAATTTCATCACTAGGAGCAACTTTTAGGCTCAGGAAGCTTCATGAATACGGGCTCTGATGTGGAGTTAAATCTGATTCTGTGCATGTGACTTTTAAGGCTTTGTGATGCAGATCTGACAATGTGGAACTTTTATTCAAAGTTTGACTTACTTAAAATGAAGCAAAGAGAAAGTTAGAATTGTCACTTTTTTTTAATCATATGAAAGCATAGCTTGGACATTCGCTGTAAAATAGGTGGTCTGTAATAAAACACTTGAAAAAACAAATAAAACGACAGAAAACAAGTCATCTGAGGAGTTATTTTTCATTTATCTTGAAGCTTATAGAAAAATAATCAGCATAAAAATAGAGAAGCTATGAAGATAAATTACAGGTCACCACTACATCACGCTTCTGCTTGCCTCAGTGAGGTTTACATAGGGTGGTGTTAAAACATTCATGTGGATCAGAAAGATTTTTCAGACTCTGAGTTGTTCACTTTTTCAGCATTGGCGTCTTCTTTGCTCTTGATGATGTTTTTGGCCCACTCCGCAGATGGGTTGGCACAGATTTCGGCACCAGCCCTCATCTTAAAGCTAAAACAAAGATAATTGCGGCGCCTTTCAGTATCAATTTTTTTTCATTGATTGTCAACTTGATGTTTAATAGCAGAAGATAAAACACTCACATGACACCTTCTGTTGGACACAGGTTGTCAGTGTATCTGTAGCTCACCACCCTCTTCCTAGGCAGAGGGTTGGCGATGAACTCAAAACAGCACTTGTCAGGTCCATAGCTGTCTGTGCAAGCAACATAGACCCAGAAAGGTTAACAGTAAAAGAGATTACAAAACTAATATGTTAACACAAAATTATGTTTTGTTGTGTGTGTTGTCTCTTTACATTTTTGTGGAACTTCTCTCATGACAAAACTTATAATTGAGACAATATAAAGCTTGTCAGGTGTTTATTTTCACCTAAATCCCTTTTTACATCAAGGAACTTTATCGTTTTAGTCAGATATGAGTCAAGGTAGCCCCTAATTTTTCCCTAGTATTTAAGAAATAATTACAGAAACATAAAGATTTGCCTTTTGGTTAATAAAGAAAGAAGTTATGTGCAGCTTACTAGATGCCAGGACAGCGAGCGATGAGAAAAGCAAGGTGCAGGCCACCAGCATGATAGGGTTCTTCATCATCATCATCATCGTCGTGATCTTGTGTGGATTTCTTTCCGTCAGCGTCTGTCTTCTTTCTGTCCACTTGGCTTGCAACCCCTCACTTTTAATATGCTGCTAGTCGCGTATGCGTGGGTGTGTGTGGGTGGGTGTGTGTGTGTTTGTGTATGTGTATGTGTGCGCGTGCGTGTCTGTTTGTCTGTGTGTGTGTGTGTGTCTGTGTGTGTGTGTGTGTGTGTGTGTGTGTGTGTGTCTGTCTGTCTGTCTGTGTCTATGTGCGTGTGTGGCTATAAGCATGTGTTGTAGAACAGGTTCCATGACAAAATAAATACCATACCTTGAAACTGCCGTGTCTGTGGTCATGTGGTCAACGCTTCTTAGTAGAAGGTAAAATCAGGCGGGTAGGGGAGAGCATCACATGTTTTAGTTATTCTATGTGTGTGTGTGTGCATGTTAGTGCATAATTGGATGCATGTTGTGCAATGTGCAGATGCACTGTGGTTTTAAGTTGCTTCCACAGGGCTGCTTTATGTGTTTTTTGTTGTTGTTGTTTTTTAATTACATGGTTTCATATGATAAAACATGATCTTTAATGTTAGCAGTGGTTTCTGTCTATTTTAAATAGAAAAAGTCAAAAAAAAATGTACAAAGTACAGTTTGTCTAGAGCACGTTAACAGTCTGGGCCTAAGCCTTTCATAGATTTATATTTTTGATCTTATTTTCTACCTTTCTACTCTTTTCTATTCTCTTTTTGATGCTGTGGTCGACACCTTAACCCCTAAACCACACACACTCACTCTCCACCAGCTTTTAAGTTCTAAAATAGTGAGACACACAGTTTCATTTTGTCAAGAAAATAGCACAACATATATAATGTAGGTCAATATCAGGGGAAGCTGTAGTTCATAATAAAATTATTTTTACATAAGACAGATCATAATGAAACTTGGTTAATTTGGAAATACTGTTTTCAATGATTATCACTTCGCAATAGATGAATTTAAATGTTTTAATTTCAAACTGTTGGATGAGTCTAAATGATCTGACACGTTTAGATGGTTGTATATTTGTACGCAACCATACACACACACACACACACACACACACACACACACACATTTATGTATAGATATATATGTGTGTGTGTGTGTGTGTGTGCATGTGGATACATTTTACCACAGTGACAAGCATACACCAACTCAAAACCTGGAGGCTGATTACAACCTAAAACCCTTTCTGCTAACTCAGACTGAAACCTGTGGTTTGTTGCCGAGGTAGGGGCAGGGTGCAAAAAGAATGCACAAATATGGTTGCATGAACATCAACAGCAAGTGAATTTCACTTATTTACACCTGATGATTCTGTTGATTGTATTTTCTCTATATTCTGTAAACAGCGTCCAAACAGCTTTTTTTATAACTAGACATTTTAGAAAAATATCTGCATGTAGCCCTGTAATATAAAGATGAAATTTAATAATACAAATACTAAACAACCTAAAACAGAGTGCGGCTTTGATGACTGATTTTATCTGTTAAGCCAAGATGAAAAATAATCACCACAACCCAGCCAATTTTTCTCAAAAGGGAGACTTGCTAATTTAAATTTCTCAATCTAATTACTTGTCTCGGATAGTTGAACTGAAAAATATTAAGAAAGCTTTGTGAAATCTTGTGTGCTCCAAAAGCAACTATGCAAATATTAAGAAATTTTCTCAAATAACATCACTTGAATAAATTAAGGCTTGATTTGGAAAGGTTGAAGTGGAAAGTCCGCTTGGCGGTTGGTAGAAAGAAGAAGGCGTAACTAGCATCACAGATCAGAAAATTAGCTCATCTTACCTTCCTGTCTTGTCTTGACTTTATTATTCTACTTTATGTTTCTGGTGTATTCTGACCTCTGTACTCTGTACTGAAACTACTTGATAATCAGTCTATGTTTAGTCATCGTGGTCAGTTGTTTAGTGCTGAAAATAGAAAACAGGTTGATAATTTTTGAGCCTCTGATTTATTTACTAAGTACATGTTTTTCTAGGCAATAAATACCCACATCCAGGAAACAGTCCAGCATTAAAGCCCCATTAAATGACAAATTGTTATTTCTTCACTAATGTTATTGGACTGGTGACCTCTTCAGGGTGGACCCCTGCCCTTCACCCAAAGAGAGCTGGGATTAGCTCCAGCAGATCCCCGTGACCCAAAATAGGAATAAGCAGGTATAGATGATGGATGTTGTAAAGATTTTTTAAAGAGATAAAACTTGCTAATTTATGGGTTTCATACCTCAGCTAGTTGTTTCCCATCTTCCATCTCTTTGTACAAACCCTAGGTTAATGTGCACCATGATAATCAATGTCTAGATAATAGGAGTTCAACTTCCACCAGGTTGATTCCTGCTATTTGCCAGCATGTCAAACATCTGTTTTCATTCCCTGCCTTTAAGGTTTGATTGACTGGAGAGCTAGAGTTTATGTTGAACTTAAAATTAGAAAATGTTGATTACCGTTATTTATTTAGCATATGAGTTTCATGAAAAACTTGGTAGAAGATGCTGTATTTACCAATCACGTTTACCTCAGAGCCACATACTCTGGGTTAGTACAATGTATGTTTTATTTAGTTATTTATTTTTTTAGTAACTCGTTGTTTGATGAGCTTGATGGTGATACCTATCAACAGACTAACAAGGAGTATTGATTCTTTTATTGCATGATACAGAGAAAGTCTTCCACCCAGTGCGTCTCATTTCTTTGTTCTTTTTATTCTTATCCACTTGTCTCTGGTTTCCTGCTTCCAAAAACAATCTCCAGATGTAGCTTTCTGTCTGTCCTTGTTTCTCATCACATAATTTGCACCACTCCTAAATCACTCAGTTCCCATTATTTCCTCCGAGCAGATCGACCTTAATGAAAAGAATCACTTTGCACAGTGTGTAGTCTTTTGATCTTGTTGTATTTTCTCTCCCCAGCTCCCGCCTTATCTAGTATCAACTTAAATAACAAGGCCTCTCGTTCTTTTAAATGAATACACACATATAGTCTACTATTATGATTGTACTGTAATACTCAAAATCAGAAAGAAAGCAGGCGCATGTAGATTTTCCGCTGCAAAACCCACTGAGTGTCTCCCCACACCTGGCACTGCAGGCATTAGTATTGTTTTTGAGATGTCAGGAGCAGTTATTTAATGGTTTTGACATTGTGATAGCAGTAATTTGTAAATTCTTCATCATAGTGCGAACAGTAATTTGGCTTTTTGTTTCTGTACCACATGCAGGTGTCACTCTTCTTGCTGTAGGATGAACTTTAGTTTTCTCTGTTTCCAGTGATGCAAGCAGGGGAAGTCCCTGACAAGATGCTCGCCAACAGATCAGCAAGTTACCGGTATACCTGCTGTGTCAGCTGCTTGCTCTCTGTTTTGCTCTTTGGGTCGCTACTGCACTTAGTAAAATTTTGACAAACAGCCAGTGTCGGCCTGCTATAGGATCGACCTGGCTATTGACATCCTCTGTGCCTCTGCTTCATCTGCTTGTTATTCAGTCATTAAGTGTTGATGATCCCAAATCCTGGATGGCTATGAAGTAAGATGATACATTATATAACCATCCTGTATGTGGGCTTCACATACATAAAGTGGCCTGATAGATAGCATTTACCATATACGAAAGTGTGTGACATAAACATTACAGTAACTCAGTGACCACTGGGTGGCAGCAAGGATATATAGAGAGGAGATATAAAGTTAGTCTTTGCTGTTTCTTTTTCTTTTTTGCTGTTGCTTTTTATATTATGATTTAATCACAGCTGATTTTTATATACAAAGATTTATGTTTAACACCAGAGGGACCAATGGAAGTTGTCAAAAGTGTGTCCACTATAGAGGGACATTTGAGCGCTCCAATATTTTCACACTCTCAAAGTTTGTAAGTGAGATGTGTAAAAAAATAAGGATTCCTTTTCGGAGAATCGACAAGGGAATGTTTTAGGGAATGTTTTTGATATGTGAGGAAAACTGAAGCCAGTTTGTTAAAGGGCTTTCTTAAAATTGGATTGTCATCAAAAGTGCATTAATTTATGTGCATGCTGCGCTTTTATTACTATGTTATGTTGATCTTTAAGCTGTGTGTTTTCTGAGAAGACATCCTGCTTGACAGTTGAAAGGGAAACAATATGAAGTGCACATCCTCTCCTCACCCTGGCCCTTGACCAGTTCAGACAGCAGATGCTCATTCGTCAAGCGATACAGTGTTCCCTCCGTTTTTACTCCGCTGTCTCCGCTGTGACACTGAGTGCAATGTAAGACAGTTACAGCACAACACATCCATATAGCAGGCTACGAAGGAATTAATAAAAGATGAGCACTTTAAAAGTAAAATTGTCCTCAGAGTATTTTTACAATCTACAACTGTGGGGCTGTGCAGTTCCTGCCTTTACAGGATGTAGTGTAATGTATGTAAAAAAATACTTGTTATACTAGAATATACTGATAATAATCAGCTTGAGTGACTATTTACTTTCCACGTCAGAGCAAATGAGAGCTGCTGTCTTCAGCTAAGTCAACCTGGTGCCTCCTGTCCCTAAAAGACATCATGTACTCTGATAATCTATCACAGAATTCCTCATTTGGACATGTCTTACATAACGATGAATATTTTGATCGTGCATGTGAATACACACTTCCACACACACACACACACACACACGTATAGTATTAAGGAAAATCACCAAACATAGGAGGAACTGAACAGAAAGGAATTATAAAAATCTGATGTTTCTTTTTTTCTTCTCAACCATTAGTTAAATGATGAACTAAAAAAAAGTCACAGTTAGCATTAACATTAACATTAGCATTTAGCTCATTCAGTAAAGAATGACAGATATTGGACTGAAATCAAGAACATATCTGTCTTGTTTTGACAGAGAAATTGAAAAATGTTTGACATTTTATCTGAAACTTCTCATGCAGTAACATCCTGGTGATTATATTTCAGGTCTTAAGGGGAGGAATTATAATGCAGTGAGGAAATTTAGCATGACGGCTCTGTGATAAGTTGTCTTATCATGCTGGTTAACAACAATCTGAACTATTGTGTTGTTGTCTTCCCAGAGGTACTGTATCTCCACACAGGCTGTTACATAACTGCTTGTTCTGAATGAAGCTGGAAAGCTTTATAAGAGCTCTTATAACAAGCAAAACACTTGAAATTAGTATCATTTTTGAAATGTTGAGCATTACTTTGTGGAGGAATTTCTTAATCCCTTTATAATACTGTTAACACTTGATGATGCTAATTTGAGCCTTGGAGGGCAGAGCTTTGCGGGAGGCTCAAAAATGTTGGACATGCATTGGAACAGTCAGATTAATGGGTTGACGTAGCATCAGGAAGCATCAGGTGCGTGCACGTGTTCTCGCAGGATGACGACCTTGTCCAAGGCCTGTGTCTAAGCCAGGAAGAGGTTGGGTTGAATGACCAACGGGGGCGCAGTCAAATTAATTGTTCCCTTCAGCCACAGGATACAAACATGGCTGAGACAGATGACCTGACAACAATTCAGACAACATGTGAAATGCTATTCATTGTTTTCATTTTTGATTTCACCCACTCAGCTTTAATATAACTTCCATGTTTACAGAACATTTTTTGTTGTTGGCTGAAGAATGATTATCACCAAAATGCAGGTATTACTTCCCCTCACTTTTCTAAGCATGACTGTGCTATGTTCCTGCTTTGGATGTAATAGCATGTTGTGTTGTGAACCCTGGTAGACACTTAGAAGGAACAGTTTAATAATTAAAAAATCATCTCTTCATGTGAGATAAAAGAAAACTCTCTCAGTAATAAGTTTGAGGTCAGACAGAGCTCTACCTCTGACTTTTTTTGTACTTTTCTTTGTTATTATGTCGTACTCTCAGCTTGTCTCCATGGAGACAGAGGGTAATTAACAGCAGGGTGTCAATACTCGGCCAACCTTGTGACTCTCAAGCCCACACACACACACACACACTCACTCACACTCACTCACACTCATTAAAGCAGTGATGAGCTGTGACTCAGAGAGTCACGAGTGGACGTGTCAGTGTTCTCAGCTGCTGTGGTTTCAGCATGGACCAGTCCGCGGTAGAAGGGCCTGCTGGGTTTGGCGTTGTTTGGAATGGGAGGCCGGTGAGGGATCACATCCTCGTTGCTGCACTAGGTGACTTCTGTTGTTGCAGAGACCGATCTGGAGGGAAACATGTCAGCCAGTACAGCGGTGCAGCTCACTGGTGTGTTTGAACAGTTTTTGGACAACAGGCACAGGTGGTCTGCAGATAAACAAGATGTTATGATGAGTGCAAACAATTTATTGTCTTCAGTTTCTGTGTGAGATTTGTGAAACATAACAAAAATGGAGAACCATTGGCTATATCCTTTAAGGTTATTTTGCCATCATCTCATTTCTAACTTGACCGTACATAATCAGCTTGTGTTTACAATACTCCATTACTCATATCAGTGACGTGTGTGTGTGTGTGTTAGACAGCATCATCCGCACCCAGTTTTCTGAAATACCACTTCCCTTGTGTGTCTAGCTGTGAACACTTAATCCTGATGTATAACTTCCTTGTACCTATATCCACCAGACAAACACACACACACACACACACACACAACCATATATCACTGCTGACAGACAACTCATGTTTTTCATCACTGACAAACCTACAGAAAAGATAAGATTCCAAACCAAATCCAGGGGTGAACATGTTTCAGCTGGCTCTGACTTCTTTTTCCTCCTTCTGTCGCCCTCACTGTCAATCTGTCTGTGTCTCTGCTCTGTTTCTGGTCCCGCTCCATCGTTCTGTCTCATTCCTCCACAGGAAAGACTAAAATACTCTACTTAAAATAGTTGGCCTGTTTTTTCCTATTACTTTATTAATTTTTGTTCATTTTGTCCTTTTCACAGTCCAAAGACGGTTTCTGAACAATGAACACTGGTCCCCCCACCCCCCGCCCTTTCTCCCTATATCTCCTACATTTGTGATTTGTAGTCAGTCTGTGATGTGGTTGCTTTGTGCCTCTTTATAGATTTGTGTCCTTTTTAGCCCTTTTGTGTCTATTTGTGTCCTACTTGTTTTGTATCTCTTCATAGTTTTTCTATTTTTTTGGGGTTGTTTGCACCCTCATTTTAGTCACTGTCTGTTTTCTTTATCGCTGGTTTGCATTTTGTTGTCGTTTGTACAGTTTCCGTTCCCCCTGACCTCTTGTGGCCCTGGGCCTGTGTCCAGTAGGCCAGTTGAGTGTGTGCATGTCTCGATTACAATGTGTGGACAATTTTAGTTTGATATCCGCATTATGAGGACATTTGGGATGGTCTTAAGAGCTGTTTGGTAGGTAAAACCTGGTTTTAGGGTTTGAGGTTATAATAAGGTTTAGGTTGGGTACTTAATGAGAACCTGCATGAGTGTCCTCCCAACTACAGAAAGACAACCATGGATGTGCCCGAGTGTGTATGTGTGAGGCCTGAGACAGGAAATGGTGAAGTAGAAGAGAATTTTCTGTGAGAGGAGACGAGGCTACATCTTCCCTGCAGGTGGCCTGTGTGTGTCTGTGTGTGTGTGTATGTTAAAGGGGTCAGTCCAAGGGGATGCTTGGACTTCCTGCCACATGTGTACACACACACAATCTGTCTATAGTTGTGAGAACACTCCTCCACATAACACATTCCCTATCATTTTAATGTTAATTATCACAACTAAATGCCTGACTTTAATTTTTATCCTAACACTAAGTGAAATCTAAAACTAACTTTTACCCTAAGACCAAGTCCAACCAAACCTCTTAACAGTGTCAGGACCAGCCAAAAGTGTCCTCACGCTATAGAAAGTCCTCACTATGAGGGTTTTACACACAGAGGTCCCTAGATGATACAGTAATGTCCATTTTGTCGTGCTACTATCTCATGCTATGTTTCCTGTCACTTTCAGCTCATGCTCATGTTTTGTACAGTGTCAGTGAATCTGACCCTCATGGAAACATAGAATAGAACATTTTAAATGACAAATTGATGAAACACATCCTTATTGGAGTTAAAGCAAATATTCTATACTTATATACATTGATAGAAAACACTACATGTAAGGTAAATGTCTAATGTTGTAAATAAATAACTATACAATATCATCAATTTTTTTTTTTTTTTTTGTTAGTTGGCACTGAACTCAACACACCTTATGAAGTCCACATTTTCTATCAAACAGTTTAAGTTGGTTTTACTTTGTGTTTACTGACACAGAGAACAAATGGAGGGACAGACCTATGACCTGTTGCTTTTCTGGGAAGAAAATTAATTTTTTCCACATTGAATTTGTTTGCTACCTACAATACTGATAGAAATGTAGTTGTCCAGTTTCAACCTTAGGGCTTGCAGATTTGAGAAATTATTTCAGACAGTTTTGGCTTTCAGAGTTTGGTCACTGTAATGTCATTGAAATAATTTACTGCATAATTTAATTTTCAATTATTGACTTAGTAAAAGATATTTTCATATTTGAGTGCACAAGACAAACTCACTGTTTTCTGGTCTCGGGATCTAATCTGTTTGCAGAATGGTTCTTATTCTGCTGTATCTTGTATCGTATGATTTTCTTAGGCTGGACAGACTAAAGCAAATCAAATCTGGACTCTAGATACAAATTTATCTTTCTTCTAAAAATGAAGCCTTAGATTGCTCTTGACACAAGCACAACAGGGCAGCAAGTTGAGTAAATGAATTTTTATTATGCTCTCAAACTGTTTATGTTGACAGAAAAGCAGTGCAGAACAGATCAGGAATTGGATCAGACAAAAACATAACACAACACCAGTGTTTCCACCTAGAGTTTTTACCAGTAGACAGGATTTCATGTTGCAATCCATCAGCATATGAAAAAAAAACAACTTCCTTCAATTGGGAGAACTTTGTTTTGCAAAGAATCCACATTTTATTGTCTGCTTTGGCTCGTTTATGAAACACGAGCTAGTACAAAGCAAAGCACAGGAGATGATGGGGCACGATTTCCTCATCTGTTAATGGAATGCAAGCAGTGTTATTATCGAATGTAGATTCACAGTAACAGCACAGACACACACAAGAGATGTGAAATGACCATAGTAGCTCAAACTCTTAACACACGAGTGAACATTTCCTATTAAGTGGGAATCCAATTTTAGTTTAGTGTTTTTATCTCATTATAGAGACTCACAAAAGAACTGGACGTGAACCACTAACATGGTCCTAACTTGAAATATATGTACACTTATACTGGCTTAATGCTACTGTATTATATTTGAAGAATCCTTAAGAGAGGAATTACATTTATTACATGTGTAAAATTTAAATACATGAAATAGTGAGTTTTGTTATCACATAATGAGCAAACACTTGTGTGTTCACTCTAAGGACTGTCGGGTTAGATTAGACTAAATTATCCATTGGACTTATTAACATACACATACATGTACAATACAAACCATAACATATAACAGTTAACATAATGGTCATATGCATTCATACAACAGTCAGGATGTGCCCACATAGATCGTCTGCTAATTCAACATCCACAGTCTCATACATTTATAATGAGAATGTCAACAATACCCACAGTATAGTTTCTTATTAAAGTCACAGTATTTTCAAACTTGTTAATGAGATTCAGAACAATGTAAAAACTGTACTAGACAACCTGTTTTTTTTTTTTCTGCTTTGTTTCCCCATTAGAGAAACATGTCCCACCTTCATTGAAAAACGTCCTTTCATTGTCTATTCAGGTGCTGCAGTCATAGATGGTGCTGTCAGAAACCCCATCCCACACAGGAACATTATCAACAATTACAGTTTGAGAAAATTATTAAGTGTTTGAGGCCTTCTAGTGGTGACTGGAGATGTTACACAGCAAAGTGCACCACTCGGCCACTGTGTGTTTATAAAACTGTGTGTGTGTGCTTTTACACGTTAATAAGTGTTAGTTTCTATTCTCACTTTGCTGGAAATCTTTGTAGTTGTTTAACAAGTAGCCATGAAACAAAAGCCAGACTACTCAGCCGTGCCAGGAATAATGCAGGGACTTGAGCTCCAAGGCCTGTGAAATGTATTGGCAGCTGTGTGGAATACAGCTGAGTGTCCTGTATTGATTACAGATAGTAATACAGTAATAATATGTGTATTTTTTAATTATAGATAAAGTTTAAATTGGATAAATTGTAAATTTAGATTCTTGTATTCTAGTCTTCTTTCCCCCAAATGACCTTCGACTACATTTTTTGCTCTTTCTTTTTATCTTCACATTGTTGCATCTCTCCAATTAGCTTCCAGTGGTTTAGATCAACCTACATTTTGCTGTAGTCCAGTGTTTCTTGTTTTAGACTTTTAATTTGTTTTACTTTACAACCACCATATCAGTCGTCCTAACATCTCTAACACCCCTTCTTTAAATATAAAATAGGACACTGAGCTGAAGGTTTGGAGTTGGGGGTCTAAATTGGTTTAAATGCTATGTAACCTCAGTTTTCTGTTATAATGCTACAGGAATATTTCTATTTTAATAGCAGACATTATTCTCTAAGGGAGGAGGGGCTATGTATGGGCTTTTTAGGGCAGGGGGATTTTGATTATGTTACATTTACTCTGGTATTTTCCTCTTAGATGGAGGGACCAGGTGTGCAGGTAGCTCTGAGGGCAGTTCATGTCCTTCCAGTTTCACTTTAATCAGGTGATTGGCCAACGCAAACTCCTCGTCATCCAGCATCCCATCCTTATCAATATCTGCCAGCTTCCAGATCTTTCCCAGCACTGTATTGGGCAGTTTTGACTTCACCATCTCCTTCTTGGCGTTGGCTCCTGTCACCTTCCCGTTGACAGGAGATAATGTGTAGAAAATTTCGTCGTAAGCTGGTTTGTCACGCGCAACAACCCACTCAGCTTCATCAATGCCTTCCCCTGCTCCTTCGCCGTATCCGTGGCCAAATGGGCCGTCCAAGGTGCCATCGAATGCACCGCCCTTCACAACCGGGTTGGGGCGCTGGGTTTCTTCTTGGCGGACCAGGACCATTAAGCTGGCAATGTCGTTGGCTAGCATGTCGTCAACTGCCTCCAGGAGTTTGGGTTTCAGAGGCTGGAATTTGGTGAGATCCTGACCTTGGAGCTGATCCTGAAAGAGATAAGAGAGGTTAAACAAAACATCTAAGCTTCTATTTGTAAATCCACCTTCCCTCACTTTCCAATTTACCTGCATCTTCTTCAGGTTGGGGAAATCTCCAGGTGATATCTGATGTTCTCTTTCAATGCGTTTGTAAATATCTCCCAGACTGCCGATCAGTTCTTTCTTTTTATTCTCCTTCCCGAACACAGATGGCATCTCTTTCTTCAGTGAGCTGATGATGTAAGCATGGACCTGCATGTGAAGAGTGAAAACTGCAAAATTGACTGGGGCAGAAAGTTTACATCAGCCTCTTTATAGTTTATAGTATTTAATCTCTAAGGTTTCAGTTCTGGCGTATTTCAAAACATTTGTAGTTACTGGTGTGGTTATGCTAAAATAAGTCTTAATTATACAAGTCACAGACTGACGCAGATTTGTTTGTACTTAAATACCAGGGTCCTGTTGTTCCACTGTTCCAGGTTACATCATTACAGTACACATGCTCTTGTTTTCCAAATGTTTTTTTTCCCCCAAAACATGCAGTCCTCATTTCCTGTGGATTTCTTGTGCGTGTGGATGCCATTTGAATCCACTGTGGGAAAGGCAGACTGAATAGAAGCTATTGCATATCAAGATAAATATGTATGACAGAAAAATGCCACAAACACTTAAAAAACTGGGATTGCTTTGATTAAAATAGGATTCTAATTCTTAGGAGTAACTCATCCTATTATGGAATTACAAAAAAACAAACAGGTACTGTGTTAACCATCTTTTTAAACAAGGTCAAAAATAATTCAACAAAAATGAAGTAGTTATGAAGGAAAACATTAGATTAAAAACAAAGCTACTCCCAAACCCACTTATATTTGCAGTTTCTTTTTTTTTTTTTTTTTGCCAATTCGACTTTCATTGTTTTATGTCTCATGTAATTTTTATAGATAACAGCTTTTGATAAATGCCATAAATGTAACATCACAAGCAGCAGACTGTTGTGATTATGGCGTCTGGGGACTCCTAACACCCCTTTAAACGGATTAGTCATACCCTAAATCTCTCAGATTACCGTAAGAGTGACATTTGTTTTTAATATTCAACGCAAACTAAACAACGGAAAAGTAATTGGACAACCCGTACTTGTTACGTTGCTGTGGTGATGTGTGTGTTTCCCTGAATCCACCTCATGCCCTTGAAGCTCGTCAGAGAACATACACACACACCCGCCCTATCAGCTGTCAAACAGGAAAACTGGGCTCAGCTCTCAGCTTGATAAATGTGTGTGTGTGTGTGCGTGTGTGTGCATGTGCATGTGCATGCATGCGTGTGTGTGTTTTTGACATTGTGTGTGGGTACATCCTCTGTTTCCTCGAACTACAACAGGCAGCGGCCTGTCGCCTCTCATACCTGACTTCCTGGCGAGGAAATAGGAAATAAATCACTCAGAAGAGGATAGTAATATTTGTCTGGCTCTATTGGTTCTGTGACAGACAAACTTTTTCTGTCAAGGTTAACAGCTGGACAGGGTGTGAGAGGCTGAGTGAATAATAGGGAGAATAAATAACACACACACCTGTCCTGAAGATTTAATGTTACGACAAAGTTTGTTTTATGTTTATTTCCAATGTCTAACAATATAAATGTGTCATCATTCCTAGAAATTTCTTTATTTCTTATTTCTTTATAAGTTTAGGTTCAATTCTTTCAGAAAATAAATGGGACTGTTTGTTAAAACAAAGTGGACTAAAGTTATAGTATGGGTTAGATGTTAATCCTTCTGCAGACACGTACCGGTGCTTATAATATAACACGCACATTTACTGGGCATGTTTCTTTGTCCTTTACCTTGGCCAGTCTTGCCCTCTTGATCAGATCGTTGAGTTTTCTAAGTGCTGCATTTCTCGGTAAAGACTGAATGTCCTTAAATAAATCCTGCTCCTCCGCCTCAAACAGTTTCCTGTTGTCAGGAATCAGCAGAGGGTGGGACCAAAATGAACCGATATATACACGGATCACCTGTCAGTGAGGGAGAGCAAATTAAAAATTAATAGCAGGTGGGACCAAAACAAGATAAAATAAGACATAATAAAGACACAAACCAACTAACAGCACACTATGTCTTTAGATTTCCTCAGAAAACCTATAGAAGAAATGACAGCTGAAGCATGCTGATACATTACTATACCTCAGGGGTGTTGACTATTTTTCCTAGTGACCACATCAGGGCACCATAGACTCTCATCAATTGCTGGGTCTCTATCTGATCAGCCTTGTTCAGCACAACTCTGAACAAAACAAGGGGAGAGAACAGCGGTGATGTCAACAAACAGCTTCTCACGTTAATATTACATGAGTGCTTTCACTTAAGGTTGATGTGCATAGGTGGACTGGGCAAATGTTCATGTCTCCTTCGTGTAGATTTTGTTAAAAAGATACCTTTAAACAACCCTAGATTACCTGATTTTGTCTTCATGGTTCTTCAGGGCCTTTATCACTTCTGAGAACTCGTCAGAGATGTCCAGCTTGTGAGCGTCAAACAGAAGTATGATCCTGTCCACTCGCTCTGCAAACCACTCCAAGACAGCTGCAAAGTCATAGCCTGAGAGGAGAAGGGCAGGAAAGGAGAGGATCCGAAAAAGTGTTTGGGGTGTGAAATAAAAGGTGAGATTAAGAATTCAAACAAAGGAAGGGAGGGGTTAGATAAAAAGAGAATATAAGATTAATAGATGATTGATTCCTTCTTCGTTGTATTTCCCATTTCTTAGTTCTCATCTCCCTCCAGGTACAATGGAACATGAACCAAGGGAGTTTGAATTGATGGTGAACAATACTGAAAGTGTTAATCCTGGTGCTCACATTACCTATTATTCAAGAACTGAACCATGAACCTTGATTGCTATGTTGTAAAATTCCCAGAAGAAAATCATTACAATAGCTTGAGGTCATGGAAAAAATGTCTTTATTGATGGAGCCAGTGTTGCCAAGTGGCTTCTAAAAAAAAAAAAATGAGGGAGGAAACCACATGTTCCGTCATTTTTTCTGTAATAATCTATTTAAGATAATAATTAAAAATGTTTTGGCTTTATAACCATATATACAGTACAAGTGCAATGCAATCATGACCCTTTGAACTAATTAATGAATGAATGAGCCAATGAATAAGTTAATAATAAATGAGTCAATGACTGAGTCTGTCAGCAGGAGTCCATCACTGACTTCTTTGACTTTCTACATTTTGCTCAAGGACAAACCTGGAGAAATTCCAACGGATATGAGAGGAGAACAAAGAACAAAGGAGTGCTGGATTAGTGAGCTTAAATTTCCAACCAACACTGAAGGGCACATATGAGATGCAGAATCAGTTGTAAAACTCATACAGTTGAGATTATGAAATAGCGGTTAGGAGGCATTCAGTGTCAGTAGGTAGTGGGTGGTAGCTTCATGTTAATATGGTGAATGTCAAATGGATTTTCTGAAGAGCTATGTTTGTGAAAAAATCTTCTTCCCTTCAATTACAAACTCAATCCTACAGGCTTTACATTTATTCTAACTGTGGCTCGTCTGAATCTGACCTGGACGATCCGTCTTCAGTCTCACTACACAGACATAGCTATGATAAAAAATCCCCTTTTACATACTTGCTGTACTGCTGCCATTGTAACTGTGGCTACACAGCAGCTCTTCCCAGTAGAGGAAATATACTCAAGACAATGATTTCTGCAATGGCTAACTTTAAAAAACTTTAACGTTGATTGGTCCTCTGGGATGTAAGATAAAGTTTAGCAGTGGTCACAGAAAGTATGTAAAACATAGAAACTGGCTGTAGCTGTGTCTTTTTTTGTTCTGTGTGAGCACAGCTGAGAGGACAAAGAGGCCACACTGTTGTTCGAGCAAAGCTTTGGAGGGTTAAAAGAAAGATGGATACCTTGAAATTTTGAATTTTGGTGATTAATTCTTCACACGGTGCACCTTTCACATGGTGTGGTGAGTAACAACACTATATATCATACGTGCATGCACCACATTTAGACTGCTAAGTTTGTTACACAATATGGAAGGACTGTTACAACCTTACTTTAATAGGTCTGTAAATGGAAAGTTTGTATTGATGGTAACCATGTAGAAAAGGTCAAGTGGTAATTAAAATCCTGCAAAGTTTATTTTCTGACTCAATGGTACATTAAAATATGAACCAAAAATGAAGGAAAACCTGAAAACCTGATGGTGGTGAAAACCTTGAGGATTACTAGTAGTAATTACTAGTAGTTTTCTGTGGACAGTGAATGCCACATCTCGTGGAAATGTTGAGGTAGCTTGGATGGAAAAGACTGGACAGACTGCCAGTGTTATTATTAGTCCTTGTTAATATAATAAAGCTATATAATACTGTTTAATAATAATAATAATAATATTATATAATAATACATTTTTATAGAAAATCTAAAACCCAGAAGATATCTGAATAAAACTCAGCCACCCTGGCTAAGTTTGTCAGTTTCCCCCCAAAAATGGGGACAAATTAGATAAAGCTGACTTTTTAGCTACTAAGACAAACTTAAAGACAAATGTACGTTTTTTTTTTTTCTAAAACCATGTGACAAGACTCCGGTGAAGAACATGTAACGGTCCATAAATTCTTCAAAGTCAAGATATCACTATAGTTAGCCTTTTTGCTGCTGGTTGATCTCCTAATTTATTATCTACAATACCTCCATAAGGACATCTATGCAGACAGCTATAGCCTGACAAGTCCTCATCTAGACACACACACACACACACACACACACACAGAATACAAACTGATAAAATGATGCAACATGGTGAAAAAAAGTAATAATGGCAAAGAATGACACACATGGCATTCAAATATCACACCAGTATACACAACAGAAACATGGAAACCTATACATTACATGTACTAAACAAACACATGGAAATGGGTGAGGAATGAACACACACATATACACACAGTCCCCAGAGAAAACACAGCTGGGCTGACTCAGTAGAGATTAATATTAGCATGTTTTCATTTATATCTAACAGACAATGGCAGGGTCACACCTCCCTGTGCTGCTTATTTGATTTGACAATGTGTAGAAGGGACACTCTGACCATACAAACAGAAAGTAGAGCAGAGTTGATGTGGGTTGTGTTGCGGTTAAAGTACTGCCAAATACAAACACAGTCTGAAATTGTGTAAGCACTGACAAGACATTCATTCTCTGTTTCTCCACAGACAAGCTGCAGACACCACCACCATCATGGCAAACGTGTCTCCATGCTCAAGTTCTGAAAAAGACTGAGATCCCAGAAGACTGTCCCTTATTATGATGTAATATACTGAACCCCGCACTGTTCCTTTTCAGCCTTTGAAACTGTGTAAGTACGCGTACATATTTTATCATATAAGCATACTGAATTTTATGATACTGTGCAACTTTTGGAGACACAGCTATGCTGCCTTGAGCAAGGAAATATAGTATCATCACATCATTTTAAAATCATTATGTTGATTTAGGAAAAAGGGGTAGCTCTCTCTTTGTGTTGTGGATACCAAGGCCTCAACCTTAACTGATGGCAGATCACAATCAACTTTGAGTACAGATAATCTATATTTACAAATGAGGATAACTGAACTTCACAAAGGATTTTTATTCTATTGGGATCTGCTCTGATCACAATCCTTTAGTACTAATCTATTTTTACTGTTATGCTGAACATTAAAAAAAAATTATAAATTATTTAATGTTTAGCACTACACACAAGCATGAAAACAGGCAACTACAAATGACGATGACAAATGTGAACAGATTTTGGGTGAAACAGACACAATATGGGACTCACTTGGCATAAAAAACAGGCAAAACAGAAAAGAGGATCAAAAGAGAGTAAAAAGAGAGAGAGAGTAAATTATGAGCGTTTTTAATTGTCTGCACTCTTTTTGTTCATGTTAGTGGTTGGTATGGCAATGCCAGCTTTTAGCTTCGGGAATGTCAGCCATGCCACACATATCAACGTGAAAGAAAGCTGGGGGGGGGGATTCCTGTAAGAATTCACACCTAAATGTCTCTTCCAACTGTAGTCTCATTCAGTTCAAAACTACAGCTCCAATCTGGTATCTTTGCTACCACTATTGTTTTTTCCAGAAGATTCTGATAATAGTACTAGTAATAACCGTGTCTTGAATACTCCAGTTTTTCATAAAAACAGAATGATCTTCAGTGGTGCTGAGGGATTTTCAAAACATTGCCTTGGTCTCAGTACTGTTTGAATGGTTCTCTGGTGGTTTTTTATGTTCAGAAATTACTTTAAAGAGAGTTAATCAGAAAAATATACTTAACTTTTCTTTCTTATTGAAATCTAAAACATATGTAACCTCAACTAAAACAGCAAGTCCTGGTAAAGTCTGTCATTATTTTCATTGAAATGAAAGTGAAACACACATACTGTGTGATTGCATAAGACAAGCTTATCATTGTTGTTTTCAAATCAGTACACCGGTGTATGACAAATCTGAAACTATGTGCATGTGTGTGTGAGAGTGCACTTTAAGCTCATCTTTTTGTCACTGCTTCCTGTTCTTTGAAATGAATGACATTATCCTCCTGATAGCTAAAATAAACACACACACACGCACCCAAAGGAAATGCTGACACTGTAGTTCAGTGTGACTAGGGGGCTGCAGCTGAGCTTGTCCAGTATACAAACACTCTCTCTCACACTCACACACACATAAACACACACACATATAACATAAACAGTGGAAGATAAAAGTGTGAGGATCTCGAGTGTGATGTTTTACCTCGACTGATTCTCTGTTTCTCTCCAGACAGAATCCCTGGTGTGTCGATCACACTGATGCTTTCCAGCACTGGATTAGACAGCTGGGCACACACAAACCTACACACACACACACACACACACACACACACACACACACACAAAGAGAGGAGGAGGCATAAAAGCATCAGGACAGAAGTGTAAAATGTCTTAACAAACATCACCCCACACTGGGCCTCTCCCTCCCCACAGATTAGCAGCCATCCTCACTGTGAACCCCCTGATCCACACTGACAGCATTTTGTCTTTCTTCTTTAATAGAAGAGCAAGGGGTTTTTGGCAGTTTCTCTTTTCTATAGGGATGACTCTGCAAAGATGACTGGGTGTTACTTTCTCTCACACACACGCACATAGACCGCCATTAACAGAGAACGGTCTGACCAGTGAGCAGAGGGAAATTCAATCACACAAGAATGTAGAGCTGTTATGTGAATTCTCACTCTTTCGTCTCCACTCTCTTCCTCAATCTTTCCTTTCACATTAACATACTTCACCTCTGTATAACATTTTCAGCATAAATAGGTCCAAAGATATTTTAATGCATCTGTTATCAGTGCAATTCAGCTAACACTTTGGGAGTGTTTGTAAGCGTGGGTGTGCAAGGTGTTTACCTGTTGAGGAATGCGTTTCCAAATGCGTTCAGCTTTCTGAAGGGCTTCTTGGGGTCAACAACCAAAGCGTTGCCAGGGATGACTCCTTCTGTGTCGCCGTGCATCACCGCGATGAAGGAATCTGTGGTGGGTTCAGGACCGATCCGCATTCCAGGAAAATCCTGCTCCAACAGGTAGCTGGAGGTGAGACATGAAGACATAGCGTTAAACTAAACAAGATAAGAAAATGAGATGTTTCTGATGACAATAATGTTAATCCATCATACCAAAAAGGCTTTTATGTAAGGTTGATTTATTCTGACATAGATCGAGTGCATATGTTGTCATCAGAAACATCTCATTTTCTTTTTCAGAAGATAGAACCCGAGACAATGAGCTATTGTACTTTTAAGTATTTGTATCGGTAAAACAGAGAAGTAATGTTAGTGTAGCTATGTTACAGTCAAGCCAGAAAATAATAGCTTTGAATGACCTTAAGTTCTCCCACCATAGTTAACTAATTGCATGGTAACTGAACAGATGTGTGTGCTACAGCTGTATCTTCAAATTTCAGAATAACTAATAACTTGACTTTTTGTAAGGATTATGCGGATAGGAAATTGGTCTGGATGGTGAATGCAATTCAGAATTTGTGAGACAACAGCTCTGTCCTGAATTAGAAGCTGCTGGAACAAGAATAAGGGGAGTTTTACATCATAATAGGCTGGATGGCTGCCATACACTGGTTCTATAACCAGCAGCATTGAGTTTATTACTAACCATATGGACCGAGCAAACCCTCTCACCAAACATTTGATTAGATGCATCTATGGATCTGTGCATTTTTTTTAAAGGAGTTTTAAAACATTTACAAATCAGCCCAAAATTTGTGAATGCATTTTGCATTCAACTTACAACAAATGTAAACTTTTGCACTCCTCTGTGACAAGCTTGAATCATCAGTTGTTAATTCAGTGACATCATACATTTTTCAAATAAGGATTGGTGAGTTTCTGTTGACTTTTACAATACCAACAATGTGAAAGCAGATGATAAAAAAGGAGATTTACAGCCAGAAGGACCATCAATTTCAAGTGTGAGTGTGGGATGTGCATGAATTTTAACTTGTACCAGATGTAATGATGATTCCCTTATACAAACTCTCCACAAATGCACACACCTTTTCAGAGGAGCCAGCAGTGCCTGGTAGAGCCATCTCTCTGCCTATAGTGTGAGTCCTGCTCTCTGTGGGGAGGTTCTGCATATGTGCATTATCTACTCTGTATGCTTGATAGCACTATGTGTGTGTGTGTGCGTGTGTGTGCGTGTGCGTGTGTCTGCGTGCGTGTGTGTGTGTGTGTGTGTGTGTGTGTGTAGTTCCTATACATACCAGTTCATGCATATTTTTTTGTTTAGCACATTCTTCACAGTATTTATATGCTGCTAGTGATATAAATGTGAGAATGACAGGCACAGGCTTTACAAACCTCAGTGTTATAGTTTATATAGTTTAAAGGAGGTGATGTTTTTTTCACCTTTTATTACTATATTATTATTGAATATTAAAATATGCCTGCTCATCTTGAAAACATGTGTATGCTATTAATATTTTGATCTTTGAAAGATTCAAAGAGTAAAATTTGGAACAAAGTAAAATCAATAGCTTTAAATGAAAAATGAAGACAGGCTCAGATTACTGATCCCTGATTAACCACCAATTACATTTTAAGTTTATATTAATCTAATATAATTTTAATACCAACAAACAATCACTTTGTTTTTGCAGGAAAGTCATGAATTCAGAATATCCAAGCACATCCGTGCCTGACCTACTAACAAAGTACAAACTACCACTCTGACACATGGTGTGACTCTGTAATATGAAATGAAAGAGATGCCAAGAGCGCAGCAGCTCTGACTGAGGGTCACTCAGCAGTTTGTGCATTCTGCATATTACTGTTGCAGTGACGGTGGTGTAGGATCAGGCTGATCGCTGGTTGTTGTCATGGGTAAAATAGTAAAAAGAAAAAGGAAAGAGCATATTAGAGGCAGGCGAGGAAGAAGAGAGGGAGCTTGTCTGCGCTTCCCTGTCTTATAGCAGGAAGTCTCTAACAGCATCCTCACTCTGGCTTTCAAAGGCCTACCCCACTAATTACCTACAATGCTCTGCAAGAGTGTGTGTGTCTGTGTGTGTGTGTGTGTGTGTGTGTGTCTGTGTCTGTGTGTCTGTGTCAAAGGGGGCAAGAGCAGCCCTGCAGATTAAAAGAGGCCCAACGCTCAGCTGCTAATATCTCTCACTGCCATGCATGCACACATTTAGTACATTTAGTAACCCCCGGAAAACTGATTGAATATTCAACATTATTTTATAATGAATATGTCTCTTTGAGAAAGATGTAAACAATGAAGGCAGTCATGCAGCTAAGACAAAAACAAATTTAGATGTATGTAAAGTTAGGCATGTATTTGGCACCTTTTTTTAAACCTGTGCTGTCCAGCTGTTTGACAAACAGTATTGAGGATCTTTTCCAAAAATTACGTTGGAAGCTGTTCCTGATGCAAATGTATACACACCTCATCGAGGGCGGCTGCAGTGCCAGGCAGTGCTGCCTCCATATGCATCGTTTATGTGTGTGTGGGTGTGTTATATAGGCTGTCATATACACTTTTCGTTGATTCAGTAAAGCCTGCAGAAGTGTGGGTTGAAGCTCTGAGTGTTTTTATGTGTGTGTGATGGGTTTTCTTTCTCTTTCTTGTTTTCATATTGTTTTGGTTGGGATTTTTTTCTGTGCCAGTTCTGCTTTGCTCAGACCCACTTCACTGCACTCCTCTTCTTTCGATCTTGCTCTCAAACTGCTTCACTGCTAAAGCTGAGAGAAGCAAAAGCCAGTTTGGGTGTGTCATCATCTGACTTTTTATCATTCTGCTGGCCTCTGCCTCATGTTTTGTGTGATCCTCCTTTATATCTAAGGCTTGTCACCTGTGTTCACGGCTGCATGTGCTGTGTTCTCACCGTATGAAGCTCGTCTTGCCGGTGGAGTACTGTCCAACCAGTAAGACCATGGGCTTGTTGTCAAAGTCAGCATCCTCCAGAGCCGGGGAGTGGAACTCATGGAACTTGTAGCTTTCCTCCAGGGGCAGGAGTTTGGTCTTGTAAAGCTTCTTCAGTCCTTCACTGACAGTCTGAAACACTTCTGGCTCCTTCTTTCTCCTGTCGTCGGTTCCAAGCCAGCTGAACATGGCTGCTGGTTGTTGTTGGACTAGTTAAGCCTCAAATTGGTGTAACTAGTCAAAGGTGTTGTTTGTTGATGAGCTCGGCAACTTAATCTCTTGCGGATAGGCAGGTTATTACTCTGTTGTAATAAGTCTACAAATGTGCTTTATCCTTAAGGGATCAGGTATTTGTCTTAAAGTTAGAGTTTCTTTATTTAAGACACATTTCATAAAGTCAGAAAAGTTAGTAACTTTGCCTAATTTTAAAAAAGCAACATATACACACTGAAAATTGTTGCTTTTTAGTGGGTTAGGGGTTTTGCTGGAAATTTTCTTTAAATGGGTGGTGACTGTTTGCTATTGATAATAATACCAAAGGTTTAGCCTTAATCAGCTTTGTTAAGACTATTTTGTGGTCTACAGATAATAAAAAGCCAAAATGCTTGATCAGTTTATGAGAATCTAAATCTAACCATTTAAACCCAGTGACTATCTTCACAAGTCCAGGCCACTTACGCCCCCGAGCCTCAAAAACACCACATTTAATGATGTTGTTTTTGTTTACCAATCTATTTCAGTAAACAAACACTTCCCAGAAAAGCCTAAATCGTTCTGCTCACGCACGACGTCACGTTACCGGTTCAATTTCGTGCAGGACCGAGCAGAGGAGTCCCCAAAATGATGCACCGAGCTGCTGTCACAGCGCGACCGCCGTTATTGTTCAGCTGCTCCCGCTCTTCCGCCCGCAAAACAACCCGCACCTCCTGCGGAACAACGACCTTTTCTGTCGCTTTCCAGTCCAAAAGAAGAGCAACCTGTTTCGCTACCGCTGCGGGTTATTTTCTGTCACAGCACAGCGCTGACTGTAGGAGCAGCTGATGTCCTGCAGCTCGATTTAAATGCCCAGGCGAAGAAACCCGAGCCCGCCGGAAGTGCAGCCCGGCCCACCGCGGTCCCGCCCCGGTGATGCGGGAGCTGAAGCCGGCCCGGAGGACGCCTATGGATGGGGAGGAGTGGAGGAGCTGCCGCTGAAAGACAGCGCGCCACCTGGGGGACAGGAAAGACCACAAGACCTCCCTTTCTCAGAGCAAGTACTATCAGCTCCTTTGCACATTTCTATTTTTATGGATTTACTTTTCATTGACCTGTGTCTAGAAGTTGGTTTGAGTAGCAAACCGAATTGATGTCAGTGCAATAATCATTTAATTCATAAAATGAAAATATTTGTAGGCCTAAATTCTGAATTGACTAGACATAGTTTAGAAAGACAATGTCTAACACATTACAACACAATCCTTTCTTCAAATGTTAATGCACTTTTACTTTTTATTTTGCTAACTTCAAGAACAAGAAATAAAATAACTGTAGCAGAATGGTTCCACGTGTATGGTGAGGTTTTGGTTCTCTCTGCAGCCCTGCAGTTAAGGGAAGCCTGAATTTTAGTTCTGTTCATACAAACAAGTTATTTTCTGTTAAATATCGTCCCAAACTGCAAGATTTCTATACATCATATTCCATATACTGTATTTCTATACTGTGTTCTATGTACTGTATTTCTATACTGTGTTCTATGTACTGTATTTCTATACTGTGTTCTATGTACTGTATTTCTATACTGTGTTCTATGTACTGTATTTTCATACCTTTAAATACAGCAGCTGTTTTAATTGTTGACGCAATAAATGTTATGAACTGTGTCCCTTACCACATATATTCATACATACAGATACTTACAGGTGATGATTATCTGGACTGTGTCACTACATTTCAACAGGTATTTTTTTTATAAGTGGCTATGAGGCCATCGATTGGTTACAGTGACATAATTGGCTCAATTGCAGCTCTTTTGTGTGTTTAACCTCTGATAATAAACACTCATTGATTGCACATATATGCATACTGTCATGCATATACATACATACTTGCATACACACGCACACACACATTCTCATTCACGCATACATAAATGTGTATGTGTATGTACACCACCAGTCAAAGGTTTGGGTACATTTTACCATTGAATGAGAAAGTGTGTCCAAACATTTGACTGATACTGTATATATATGAATGACAGTATGCATATAAGTGCAAGTGCATGTACCAGTATGTAAAGAATTCAGTTTTTGCCTAAATGGCTTTTCATACCTTGCTCCTGTTTTTACAATAGCTTTTGTTGTGAGTTTGCAATTTGACCAGAAGATGTCTCCATTTACACTTTTATCTCATCTTGTAAAGAGAGATGTTAGGAATAAAAGTGCAGGTCATGACATACTGACATTTAGCAGCATAACATTTCCTGAGAATAAGTGAAAGCTGAGAAAGCACAAAAGGAAGTGCTGGTTAAAAAACAAATCACCATAGCAGAACAGAATAGATATTAACTTTATTGCATATTTCATTTGAATATAAAATAATTCTTTGACAAAATATAACTGTCTTGCATTCCAGAGTAAAAACATTTTAACAGAACAGATATGACTTTATGCAAAGTATCAAACTTATCATCATATTGCAGATAACCTGAGTTGTGTAAACACAGTGCATAAACCTGAAACTCCTAGAACTCAGTTCTTCCTGTGACATGTAGGTTACCAGTATAACCAAGGGATTTTACAGTAATTCCCCAAATGAAACAATAAGACAGAACAATGCTGGTAATTGCAGAGTGGACATTGTTAGGGTGTAACGTGCATGACAGTAATATCTTTTACATGTTGTTTTGAGCAGTTATCAGGTCATGGGTGCAGAACCACAAACAGAGAGATATTGAAAGAGGAACATTAACAAAAGGCCTCAGTGATTTCCATCATTACTGGAACGTTCATTTGGCATTTTCTCTGTACAACAAATGTAGACTCGTGATGTGAAAGTATTCTACCTGCATTAATCACTGCCTTTTTTAAATATTACTTTAAGTTTAAGGAGTTAGTGATGGAATGCAGATGTGCCAGTAGCAATCTGAGAGATGAGGAGGCATAAAACATCCTGGCAAGCCTCTGAACATGTCAGCTCAAAACAAACACAAAATATGGAGCATAAACTCTACCAGTCAAAAGTTTGGACACATTCACTTATTTAATTCAGTGGGAAAGTGTGTCCAAACCTTTGACTGGTAGTGTAACAGCATAAAAACAAGATGACAGAGTGATGCTGTACAGCAGACTGTTCCAAAAAACAAACAGATTGTAAATAAGCAAAACAATATTAAATGATTTTCTCTTTTTTAGTTCAACAACGGCTCAGAGAAACATGACACATACTGCAGGTCAGGCAGCTTCATTATTTATATAAAAACTAGACAAAAGAATAAATAAAAGCATAAAGAGAAAGTGCTATAGGTTTGCCTTCATGTATGAACACAGTAATCACAAAGTTACACTTCTTATTATTCACTGTTTCCTTTATATTATATACTATACTGAATGACAGAGGATCGGTGCAGAATAGTTGCTGGTTGAGAAAATAGGAATTAATTTTACTGTAATTTTACTCAGTTCACCCACAAGTGCCAAACAAATACTGTGACTCAGTTGTCCCAACAAACACAAACAGTTTAGGTGCTTCATCTGGAGTGATACTAAGCCAAAACCCCTACCACGGTTACACTGTGTTACCAAGTAAACACAGACACACGGAGGTATAGTCATGGAATAACTATAGTAAACAGCAGTTACAATTAATATTAATATATACTTCAAAGTTTCTTACTATTATTTTTTTTTCTTCCTGAAACTATTAGAACAATTTAAATTCAACAATATTTTGTTCACAAACAATTCATCATTTCAGATGTGGATGCTGGTTTTGGTGAACCATGTGTCAGACACATGTCCAGAACAGTCCATTAGTGCTTTGTTGGCTTGAGATCTGATACACTGGTGAATATAGAGAACAGTGCTTTACAGTTACATCACATTGTCTTTAGTCATAACAAAATACAAAAGAAAGATACAAATAGTAACAAAAATATAAATATGCAAATAAGAATATAAAAATAAATTGATCAAATTATTATATGGAAAGATCCCGCAGAGATGATCATGGTGTGTTAATTTAATATTAATTTGTGCGAATTCGTTAATGACAACTGCACATTTCATAGATATAAAACACTACTAGAGTGCTAAGCATTGTAATTTTTATGTCAAATTAATATTTTACATAAATCTGATTTAGTATCATTCTTTTTATTTGAATTGTGTTTTTGTCATTATATTACATTTTATAATCGCAGCAGAACATTTTTATAATAATCAGGTAAATACTCAGATTAATATCTTTTACTGGTCCATTGAGATTACTAAATCCCATTTGGTCAGAATATCATCCCACCCTGTTTCCCCACCTCTCTCCTTCGCTCTCAGTGCTTCTGCTTCTTCCTCAGATGGTTGTCTGACAAACACATTTTCCAGCCTCAGGCCAGCCTTCACAGACTTCACCTCCTCATCCTTTTCTCCAATCCTGTCCTCACTCCCCTTCTCTTCCAGCCTTAACCCATCCAACTCCATCTTTATTCCTGGCAATACTAGTTTCCTAAATTCAGGATCCCAATTAATGCAAGTAGTTCCCTCCTCATCATCATCATCGTCTTCTTCTGTATTGTGTGCCAGTGTCAAAACACTATAGTCATGTGGTAAGAAATCTGATTGGTCAGTGTGGGAACTGGACATGTCTTTGACCTCGTTGGAAACATAAGAAGAAAGAAGTGGAACCATTTCTTGCTGGTTTTCTTCCTCTACACCTCCATCTATCGTTCCACCTGTTCGTACTCTCATCTTTTCATCTGTGTCTTCCGCAATTCCTACCTCTTTTGTTTGTCGATTTAAAGGAATATGGAAGAGGCCACTTTGTGGGGTTTTGTCTATAAATAATGCTGGAAGCTGTCTTTCCTCTTTCCCTGTGTCCACCACTCCATTGGTTGTTCCAAGAGACTGTAACGATGCCTGAGAGGCGGTCAGTAAAACTGAATTTAACTGCGACCATGCATGTGCCTGCGAAAGTGTGTACATCTCTGTCTGTGCATGCATCTGTGTGTGTATGGGCATTTGCGTTTGTGTGTATGTGTGGGTTGACTGTGAGCAACAGGACTTTTTCTGAAGAGTGGGAATGTGAACCAAGTGACCATCTTCAACTCTCCACTCTTTGGTCTCATAACTGTCTCTTGCTGTGCATCTCTGGCACAGACTGTTGCCATTTTCTCCTCCATCATCTCTTCTCTCTCTTTTATCCTCTTCTGTGACAACGCTAATTTTAGGAGCTACACCAACAACTCCATAGTCATCAGGCAAATCATTGCCAGGTTCCTCTGGCTCTGGGGGTGTTTCAGACCTCTGTGGAGAGTAACCTGGTGGAGGATCTGTGATCGGGCATGCAGGGTTTGATATGGCGCTGTCTGTGTCTGATGGTGCATCTTTGGTGACAGTAATGAAGATGACGTTGAGATTTTCATGAGGAAATTGTGGAGGCTGATGGTGAAAAACAGGTAGGTTCTGGAAAGAAGGAGTGTGGAATTAAGAAAATTTGAAATATATTTATAATTGTCAGTGGTTTGCTTTGAAACATCATGCAAGTCAGTGCTTAAAGGATCCTTCTAATAATTTAATAGTGTTACAAAAAGTAAAAGGTGTATGAGCAGAGAACAAGATGTCCTGACTTTTAGATTTTAATGAATGAATCCTGAATGAATTTTAGGAAACACTGCATCCTGCTGCTTTTATAATGTATCTGAATAGTGTCTTGTTCGACTGTATTGAGATACCCTGATGACCACACCTGCACACAACTTCCCCTTTTTCTAACTGTATTCACAAGCTCCACAAAGACAAGTAACCTGTCATTTATGCCCTTTTAAATTATTTTACACAACCAGTATTACTTAAATACTGTACCACATATTGTACCTGAATACAACCATACATTGGAGCCTATCCCAGCTCTGTTTGGGTGAAAGGCAGGGGTACACCCTGGACAGGTCTATCTGAATACATATATAGTTAAATAATTTGTATTACCAGTATATATGGGCTCTTGTGTCCTTTCCCCTTCAGGTAGTTGCGGAGAAAGTAACCAACCACCACAAGCACGCATATGCACAAAGATGGAACAACGATACCCACAACTACCCTCTGCAGCTGGTCAATAGAAGGGTCTGGAAGGAAACAGGAATGAGGAGCATGTCTTACAAATTTATACATACATGTGCGTAAAGGTACATACACAGAATTAGATGTAAATACCTCTCAAGTCATATTAGAACTAATTGTATAAAATTGCTCTGTTGTTCAGAAAAAAACAAGGCGGTTTTTCTTGACTGACATTATAGTAATGTTGCGACTCATACACAAGCAGGACAAGATATCTCTGGTGAAACCATTCCTTCAGTCCACCCCTCCCTCTTTCACTTGTGTGTCATGTTTAGTCACATTCCTTTAGACCTGTCTAACAAGAAGGAAAATATTCTCTCGAATGCAGCCAAAATGTCATTGTACCTTGAGGTGTGGTTATGCAGTGCCATGATGAGGGCGAACATCGGATGGGCATGGAGAGGAATACTGTCTTAGCAGAGAAGCAGTACTCTGTATGGTACTCCATCAGCTGGTATTTGTATGGAGTAGGGCCCACTAGGAAATGATGCTTCAAACATACATGCACACAATTAATAGATCGGTCCGTAACTGGTACAGCTGCATGAGAGACACTTCTGGCATGCTTGACTTGACTACATTTCTACTCACTGTCTGACGGCGATGGGAATTGCGGATGGACAGGTTGTAAGCCATGTGGGGGTAGAATGTTGCCATGGAAACCACTGGGGTGTGGCTGTTAGGCTGATATCTCATTGGTCCTTTTAAGGTGATGATGGCACTGTTATTCTCTAGTTCCACAGTAATCAGCGGAGGACCAAAACTAGCTGTAGATAGATAGACCAAAACATTTGATTTTTATAGATCTTAAATATTTTAAGTCATAATGTCATCTCTAAATTGCCAAAATGTAATGTTACACCAAAAGATGCTGTATTTGTTTAACAGTTAGAGGTAGTGCCTCAACCTTCTGTCTTTACACACAACTGATTTTAAAGTAATTCCTCAAATGAAACAAATAGCACAACATAATGCTGGTGATTGCAGGGTGGAGATTGTTAGATTGTTAGAGTATTATTTATATGTCATTTTGAATAGTTAGGAGTAGTAATCAGCAGAACCATAAACAGAGGAAAGAGGAACAACATTAACAAAAGGCCTCAGTGATTTTCATCATTGCATCCATGTGACTACAACAAATGTAGACATGTGATGTGAAAGTATCTACCTGCATTAATCACTGTCCTTTTTAAATATTACTTTAAGTTTAAGGAGTTAGTGATGGAATGCAGATGTGCCAGTAGCAATCTGAGAGATGAGGGGGCATAAAACATCCTGGCAAGCCTCTGAACATGTCAGCTCAAAACAAACAGAAAATAAGCAGCATATAAAAGCATGAAAAACAAAATGACAGAGTGATGTTGTTCTGTGATTGTCCCTTTTTTTTAAGTTCAACAATGGCTCAGCGAAACGTGGCACATAGGCCTACTTCAGCTCAGGCAGCTTGATTATTCAGAAACCTTTGGTCAAGCCTTCTCTGTGTGTATTTAGGTCTCAGTTCACAAATTTAGGCAGAACGTCATTTTAACTTACTGTCCAACTTTGGGTCGAATCTCCTCTGTGTCAAGGCCCATTTGGAAGATGCTCTCCTGCTCATAGCTCGGACTCTGGCGTGGTATCCCTGCTCCTGATCCCATGTCTCGTTACTCAGGTCACACCAGTTCCGCACTATTTCCGTACAGTGCCGCACCCCCCTCCAGTTTATCCGTGTTCCTTTGCTGCTGTCCATGCTGTCCCCATAGCTGGAAAAGAGCCACACAAATAAAAGGATCAATGCTCTGGTCCGTATCCAAGCTGCAGCAATAACAACCAGCTTGTTCAGTTCAGGAACTTCAGGTTACAGACTAGTTGACAGATCAAATTACTCTGGTCTTTTATTTCTGTCTCCTTTTTTTCTGGGCTTCTTTGTATTTGTAAATTCATTTGAGACTTAAATTCAAATGAGACTACAAGAAATAAAAACATTTGAAATCGACAACTGTAAATAACGTTTTTGTTAATGAATAAAAACAAAACGATGATGTAAAATTGCCTTTTAATTGCTCCCGATCAGTTAAAGTTTCCACCGCTCCCTAAACTGCGTGAGCGCGCAAAAGACGCGACGTGGTTGGCTTCTTACATTGAATAACTGTCTCTGCCATCTGACGTTGGCGCTTTGAGAGAGAATCTTTTTAATGAAGTAAATCATAAATGCGTCTACAGTCCACGAAGAAGTAGATAAATAGACAGAAAGCGCGTTTCCCGCGCACTGTAACGCACTCACTGCGCATTTACACTTTGCGCTCATTAGCCCATTCACGGACACACTGATGGCGCCATGTAGTCAGTCACCCACTCAAACACCGATGGCACAATCACCGGGGACAACTCGGGGTTCATTGCCTTGTCCAAGGACACAGCACATGTGGACCAAACAAACTCGGAAAATTTAACAGGTGGATGTCATGGTGCAGTTGGATATGTCGCTGTCAAAATGAAATCAACCATCTAAATTTTCCTCTAGATGTTCACTAAAGAACTACACCTGGATCAGTATCACCCAACACCTTAGCTTCTGCTACTGAACCGGATTTTAGGCAGAATGTGCGTCATCTCCTGAATCACTCGCTCAGAGTGACTGTGGGTGACCACACCTGTGGCCTCAACGAGCTTTAAATTGGAAGAAAAAATGACACTAAAATGTTTCTAAGGAAAACTTAAATACTAAACATCATAATCTTTTACTAAAATAACCAAAACCAAATGACAAAAACTTGTAAGATATACATTTTCATGATGCAACTTCTTTAATACAATAAAAGGCTGAGTCTAATAACACTGGACACAATGGCAATGAGATAGTTTAACAGCCTATAATTTATATAGCTTTCAAAATTAATTCATATATTACATGATGACAATCAACCCTCTAAAATCTTCCTCTACATGTTATAAAGACCTTTATTAGGCAATAGCTTCTCCCACTAAACACTGTGGACAGGATTTTAGTGAAAATGTGACTGAAGTGTAAAATATAGGAAAAAAAGAATAAAATGTAACTAATGAAAACTAAAATATTCGTGATTAACGCACTTTTTTTTACCATCTTCAGTGTTTTTGATTAAAATGAACAAAAATCAAATGACTGTCCAGTTTCACTAAAACATTTTGGTTGAAAGACTCAAACTAAATCTAAATCAGCTACCAAATAACTCACATTTTTTGGAGCTTAAGAAGACTAACCGTATTGTCAGTTTTCAGACTTACATGGCATACTGCACTGTGAAGAATGTGTCAGGCGGTGTGCCATTTCCTGGAGACCACACCAGGAGATTCCTCAGATTCACTGAGGAGAAGACAACATCGATGGGGCTGGGAGGAGAGGAGGACACTGGGGAGAACATGAAAGAAAAGACACATGTAACGCAGCCATGCATTGCTTTTCGAGCAGCTTTGGGCCCCCAGCTCTCACAGGCTGGCTGACTGACCTTTAATCCACCTCACACAAAGTAAACATGGAGGCATGTGACCACTTTCAGTAATAATATTTAGAAACAATGTTTATTGAATATCAATGTGCATTGTTTTTTTATTACTGGCATATGCAACCATGCCCTGCCGATACAGGTGTCTGAATTATTTTGCATACGATTTGTAAATAGTTATGAATGACAGATTAATTTGGTTAAACATCACGAAACTACGGACATCACATCTGCTGTCAGAGACAGATTTAAATCAGTGATAACCTACTATATGACTTTTACCACATAAGCACAAATCCCGGGTTAGTTAATAGACAATTAGCCTATAGACGTAACTTCAATGCCTACTTGTAAATATTTAATAACACCAGAAGGAAAAGGCAACGAATACATATTGTTAGTTTATTGTGGCCGTACCTGTAAAGTGCAGAAGCCCCAGGTTCAGAAAAACGAATACAATCCACATGTCTATGTGTAACGATCATGTTTCCCCGACAAACTTCACCATTTTCAACCCGCGCCACCTCCTCGGCTCCGGCAGGTCTGCGGTCCCCGCGGACTTCGCCCCTCGACTGCTCCGCCGCACACCTGCTGCTGCTGAGGAACCAGGTGTTATTCCGCACGATTAGAAGGAATCCGTTAAAAACATGTTCAAAGATGACGCAGCCTTTAAAGCTGTGGGGGTTAGAGATCTGAGACAGCCAACAAGTTGAAGCTTAATGATTCACAGTAAAGACAAATATTTCCGTATATGTGGAAAGAATGTGACCTCACCTGTTCTGCACATTGCACCTGTGCAGGTGGAGGATTGGCTGGGTGGCTGTTTCTCATCTTATAGAGACATAACTCTGTTTAGGTCTACAGTTTGAAAATCATTACAACAATTACACGTTTGAAGGTTTGTGCGACTCTAGTTGTTATGGGTTAGGACAAGTGTCCAGGAAATGTGGATAAGTTGGTGGATAAGTGGCTGTAAAGTCCTTGGGAATAATGAAAACAAACACCTGTGTGTGTGTGTGTGTGTGTGTTAATAACAAAACAGAAGAGGTCACATGAGGTCCACAGATGATTGCCTTGTGATATTTATCTCGTATCAGTTCCAAGAAGCAGGTTAATAAATATGAAATTATCAGGATGACCTTGCTGAATGAAAGGACCCCATGTTATTCCGCTGGCTGAGGTCCGTGTTGAACAGAAGCTCATAAAAATCTGAGGTTTATTTTAATTTATGCTATTAAATGCAACCCCCCCCCCACCCACCCACCCAAAAAAAGCCAAACAAACAAACAAAAAACAGACCGATGAGAAGAGCGCAGCAACAACAGATTAGTAAGTACATTCACTAACACCAACCATAGTGACATCTGGTGGCTACTACGTGCTGTCACAATTATTGCTAAATATTAAATTAGATTAGACTTGAAAATATGATTTTTAAAAACACATATAAGCGCATATAAGCAGCATGATCTTTATTTATGAAAACTATAAAATAGATAAATATTATATGCCATCATCGCATTGTATACATTTAACTAATATCACGATGACACTTCGGAACGGAACAGAGCAGCGTGTGTCTCTGATTTGTTTCCGGATTGCTTTTGCCGTTGCACGTCTCACGTCGTATTCGCGCCGGTGTTTGTTAGCATATGGCTAGTTGATAGCGTTGCTAACTGTGTGGCATTACTCGATTGATTTACGTGATGGTTCCCTAAAAAGTTACGTTTTTTATGCAACCATGGCTCTCTCGATGGAAACACAGCTCCAGAGTATCTTCGAAGATGTCGTGGTAATTCACTTCTTCATAGTTTGGTTTTAAAGCCAACGTTTGTTAGCATTTCAGGCAGCGTTAGCTTGTCCAATTAATATTCACCGTTAACCAGCTGTGGTCACGATCTTTTCAAATGAGATTGCAAGTGTTTTTATACACGATTGTGTTATCTAACTAGCTAACTGAGCAACTAAAATTGTAACGTCTTAGCTGACATTACCTAACAGTTAATTTAGGTTTATGTTTTAAAACAGCCCAGATTTTATGTAACGTTATCGTGTCTGTTCAATTAATTAAATATCCAATGATCCATTGCAAGTTTTATAGTTGAAATGTTTTACAATGCACATTGGGCCGAAGGTAATAGAAAAGTTGTTTTTTGTTTTCAAACCACTTGCGAAATTTCTTGTGATTTTTTTTTTTTTCCTGGCAGTGTTAATGCAGTGCGCTTAATTTAATATAAACATCAACCTTGCCACAGTAACGTTACTATGATATTTGTATGTATTCTGTCTGAGTAACTTATGCAGAAATGGGAACTTTCAACTATATGCATTATTATTGTATTCAAACCCGCAGCTGACAGGCATTCACTCTGCTACACTGTCCTCAAATCTCCACCATCAGCTGTTGTTCTGTAGCATATTCCGTCATCTGATCTCTTACTGTAACTTTACATAAACAACTCTAAAGAAATGATTATTTTGCGTTTAATCTGAAGAAAGTCAAGGATTAAAACGATGTGCTTCATATATTCATTTCTCACTGATGTTTCCCCTCTCGTTTTCCTAGAAAACTGAGATGATAGAAGAGGCCTTTGCTGGGTAAGAAGAATACAAATGCAACCCTCCTGTTAGCATTTAATCAAACATATAAAACCTTTTATCTTCTTTCTGTGGCTGTGTAACCCAAATGTATAGAGTAAACTGACAACTGTGTTGTGTTTTAGCATGTTTATGGATACTCCAGAGGATGAGAGGACTAAACTGATCAGTTGTCTGGGAGCCTTCAAAGAATACTGGGGAACATTACCACAGGTCTGTACACCCAGACAGACACACACACAGAGGGTGATATGGGATTGCCTGGATTGTAAAAATTGCCGCCTCTTCATTTTGCAGGAGTCTCATGAACAGTGTGTACAATGGATAGTGCGGTTCATACATAGCCAACACAGTCCCAAAAGAATCTCCTTCCTCTATGACTGTCTTGCAAAGGCCGTGGAGACTAATTTGTTACCACCAAGGTACACACACTGTCATACACACTTACAAAGGCATTCATTTTGAGGCTAGACAGATATATTGGGAGTCTAGAAATATTGGTTTATGAAGTCATTGCATTAACTTTCCTATCCTTTATCCTAATCTGCCCTGATCATTCATTCATTTAATTTTGTCTGTCTCTAGGATGGTGTGTGTAGCTCTGATAAACTCAGACAGTTTGGAGTGGGAGAGGACTCAGTTGTGGGCATTAACTTTCAAACTGATCCGCAAGATCATCGGGGGGGTGGACTATAAGGTCTCTGACACACACACTTTTTTTTCTGGAGTATTATAGCATTAATGTTATAACAATTTTTGTTTTTTTTACATTTCCTCAACTAGAACTCATACTGACCATACAACACGTCACTTGCTAAATACAAGAAAGTTTTATGACTCGATTTGGGGACAGTTGCTAACAGAGAGATCTGGCTTTTAACAGGAAATCCCAATATATGTCAAATATTTGCAAATCTTTAAGCTGTTACAAATTATTCTCAAAATTACATTATTTTTTCCAAACTTTTCCAGGGCCTCGTTGGCCTTTTCTCACAGTTTACTGTGAATGCAGTTTTTCTCTGCATGCAAAGCTTGCAGACACATGAAAATTTAAATCTTTTTTTAAACTTAAGGGTGTGTGTGTGTTTCAGGGTGTCCGGGATCTGTTGAAACCTATCCTGGACAAGATACAGGTTATTCCTACCACTGTCAGCTCAGCTATAGTCCAACAGCTTCTGGCTGCCAGAGAGGTACCCATCATCCTCTAATAAACTTTATTGTTCAGAATTTTTTACTTCAATGGCTTGTTTGAGCACTCTTCTATAAGATCACCAAATCTTTCAGTTTAATACAGTTTTATTTTGCATGTGTTCCAGGTGGTCGAGTATATTCTGGACAGAAATGCCTGTCTCCTGCCAGCCTACTTTGCCATTGCAGAAATCAGAAAACTGTATCCAGAGGGACAGCTGTCACACTGGGTAAGTATGCATTTCATATGTGTGTGTATATGTGCATATGTCTAAAGGTGGAGTCATGGCAACTGGACTCTCAGTTGCATTTCACCACCCATCCAAGCGGATTCATCAGTCTAAGAAAAAAAGCTGTAGTGGAACCTCCGTGGGTCTAACGACACTCACCTGATTTACATAGCTCAACTAGTGAGCCTATGGGTCTAGGGGCGGGGTGAAACCAACCTGGGAGATTAATTGGAGGTTCCAGTCCAGCTTTTTTCTTAGACTGATAAAGCCGCCTGGATGGGTGGTGAAATGTTTCGGCCTTAAAACTGAAAGTCCAGTTGCCATGACTCCACCTTTAGATAACTTCCCCTGGATGACTGAGAATCTTCAGACATATGTGCAGCTGTGTTTGTGTATTGCTAACAGTCTTTCTTTCCTACGGTTTCTTATGTTAATTCTCTTTTGTCTCTTTTCTGTCTCTTTCATCTGTAGCTTCTAGGCAGTTTGATATCAGACTTTGAGGACAGTTTTAGACCCACAGCCAGAATCAATTCTATTTGTGGTAAGATACACATAATCACACAAAACAAAGACATTTAGAATTTAATTATTCTCATAGCTTCTTGTTTTTGATAAGCTGTATCTTTTCTTCAAGCTTTCCAAAGCTTTAATGAATTTCTTTCAGTGAGATCAAAATATTAATCAGAATGTCTTTGGGGAAATTTGGTCTAAAATGGGCTTAGCAACACACACAAAAAACTGTATCCACTGTGATGGCGTTATGGCAGAAACGTCATGATCTGTTTAAATGTGAAAAGCAGGAGAATTACAGACCTATAACTTTAGCCAGCATCCAATCAAAAGTACAGGAGAGACCTCTACTCAATAGCCTAGAACAGTACATCTTTGTCAGATCAAAACAGTAGGAAAAGTTCAGCAAGTTTTATTTTTGCTTTATTTATGCTTCTACTTGATCGCATAACTGACATAATTTATGCCAAAGTGGGGTTCCTATGTTTCTAGTAAGAATCTGGTTATCTGGTATGCGCATTAGATGCAAGTAAAATGGGGGAATTCTGCATCTGCTGTCTTTTAGTGTTGTCTATTGTGATCTCCTTTTGTTTTTAACATTTATATGGATGATCTGTTAGTGCAGTTAAATGGATGAGAAACAGGGTATGTGGCAGGTACACATGAATGATTGGATTAATTTTCTGTCCATATGATCTGATATTAGTAATGTTAAAGGATGAGGCTGGTGATGTTTGGTTTTTTTTTTTTTTGTTTTTTTTAAATTTTTTATTTTCCACAAATCCCATACAAAGATGAAGCTAACAATGATATTTTTGTATATCTGTGAAAAATGCATGGTACATGCATCAGAGGATGTACAGTGGGTATAGAAAGTATTCAGACCCCTTTAAATTTTTCACTCTTTGTGTCATTGCAGCCATTTGCAAAAATCAAAAAAGTTCATTTTATTTCTCATTAATGTACACTCAGCACCCCATCTTGACAGAAAAAAACAGAAATGTAGAAATTTTTGCAAATGTATTAAAAAAGAAAAACTGAAATATCACATGGTCATAAGTATTCAGACCCTGTGCTCAGTATTGAGTAGAAGCACCCTTTTGAGCTAGTACAGCCATGAGTCTTCTTGGGAATGATGCAACAAGTTTTTCACACCTGGATTTGGGGATCCTCTGCCATTCTTCCTTGCAGATCCTCTCCAGTTCTGTCAGGTTGGATGGTGAACGTTGATGGACAGCCATTTTCAGGTCTCTCCAGAGATGCTCAATTGGGTTTAGGTCAGGGCTCTGGCTGGGCCAGTCAAGAACGGTCACAGAGTTGTTCCGAAGCCACTCCTTTGTTATTTTAGCTGTGTGCTTAGGGTCATTGTCCTGTTGAAAGGTGAACCTTCGGCCCAGTCTGAGGTCCTGAGCACTCTGGAAGAGGTTTTCTTCCAGGATATCTCTGTACTTGGCCGCATTCATCTTTCCTTCAATTGCAACCAGTCGTCCTGTCCCTGCAGCTGAAAAACACCCCCACAACATGATGCTCCCACCACCATGTTTCACTGTAGGGATTGTATTGGGCAGGTGATGAGCAGTGCCTGGTTTTCTCCACACATACCGCTTAGAATTAATGCCAAAAAGTTCAATCTTGGTCTCATCAGACCAGAGAATCTTATTTCTCATAGTCTGGGAGTCCTTCATGTGTTTTTTGGCAAACTCTATGCGGGCTTTCATGTGTCTTGTACTGAGGAGAGGCTTCCGTCAGGCCACTCTGCCATAAAGCCCAGACTGGTGGAGGGCTGCAGTGATAGTTGACTTTGTGGAACTTTCTCCCATCTCCCTACTGCATCTCTGGAGCTCAGCCACAGTGATCTTTGGGTTCTTCTCCCACGATTGCTCAGTTTGGCTGGACGGCCAGGTCTAGGAAGAGTTCTGGTCGTCCCAAACTTTTTCCATTTGAGGATTATGGAGGCCACTGTGCTCTTAGGAACCTTGAGTGCTGCAGAAATGATTTTGTAACCTTGGCCAGATCTGTGCCTTGCCACAATTCTGTCTCTGAGCTCCTTGGGCAGTTCCTTCGACCTCATGATTCTCATTTGCTCTGACATGCACTGTGAGCTGTAAGGTCTTATATAGACAGGTGTGTGCCTTTCCTAATCAAGTCCAATCAGTTTAATTAAACACAGCTGGACTCCATTGGAGGAACAGAACCATCTCAAGGAGGATCAGAAGAAATGGACAGCATGTGAGTTAAATATGAGTGTCACTGCAAAGGGTCTGAATACTTATGACCATGTGATATTTCAGTTTTTCTTTTTTAATAAATGTGCAAAAATTTCTACATTTCTGTTTTTTTCTGTCAAGATGGGGTGCTGAGTGTACATTAATGAGAAATAAAATGAACTTTTTTGATTTTGGCAAATGGCTGCAATGACACAAAGAGTGAAAAATTTAAAGGGGTCTGAATACTTTCCGTACCCACTGTATGTATTCAGTTCAGAAAAACCATGACTGTGTCATGCATCATCTCCTAATATGTCTTTACTGTTTGTGTTGTTTTCAGTTAGCAAAATAGCTGCCTGCTATGTATGTATATGCTGTATTGGGAGGAAGTGGGATGTTGTCTGAAAAATTCAAAGGTGTTTTGTGAGTTACAGATTTTCCTGTTTAGTCATTTCATGTGTAAATTTGTGTATTCACAGGGCGATGCAGCCTGTTACCAGTAGTGAATAACAGTGGGGCCATCTGTAACTCCTGGAAATTAGACCCTGCTACTCTTCGCTTCCCTCTGAGAGGCATGTTGCCATTTGATAAGGTAACATATGTACAGATACACACTATGCTAGCATGAGAACACGCACAGAAGCAATATTAATGTGTGTTTCTTGGATTTAGGATCTGTTTGAGCCACAGACGGGTTTGCTGCGCTATGTATTAGAACAGCCGTACTCAAGAGAGATGGTCTGCAACATGTTAGGACTCAACAAAGCGGTAAAGCAACCTCCTCTTCTGCTTTTGCTCCTTTGCATTTAGAGTATACCAGGCCCCCTACCTGCCAGCACTCTTGTAGTCCCTTTCACTCTTTCCTTTCTGTATTCGTTTTGCCATCCTACTCTTTCTCCTTCACTTATTCCTCTACCTCATTCTGTTCACATCTTAATTTCCTCCTTTTTGTTTTTCTGCGTTTTCTTTTTGTTTGTATTTACCTGGTTCTTTTCAGCATATATATATTTATTTTTTTATTTCTTTCTCCCCTTTTACTCCCTTGTAGTCCCTTGCTCTCTGGCGACCTAGCTAAATAAGACCATATGTAAAGCAAGCCAGTGCCATGAACTTCACCCATAATGCACTGGTGTTAGTTTTCCCTGTTGAGTTCATGCAGTTTCAACTCATCCCAGCTGACTGAGCACAGCCATCAACAGAGTTTGACCAGCTGTTTTTGTGCCTATACAGTGTGTTGCTAACACAAAACATTAATCAGTGCTGTATATTAGATTTTTTTCTTTGAACATGAACAATGAAGCCAGAACCAGGTTTGTTTTAATTGGCTGAGTTGATGCTAACTGTGCTGAACAGACAGTGAACAACTTAGCTCCTTAGTCACCTCTTTCTCTCTGTCTCTCCTTTCCCCCCTTCTGTTTCTTTCTCCTCCTATCTTTGTTTCTCTCTCTGGTTGTGTATTATGTTTGTCTCTCTGCCATGCGCACTCTAGACTCTGAACATTGCTCAGGTATGTCATTGTTCCTCTTCACGGTCACATGACCTACTAACTATAACCAGCCCATTGGATGCTTAGATTTTTAGGCACACCGTTGTCCTAGAAATGGGGAAACTGGACTCAAAAAGAGGAACAACAATTTGAAATGGATTAAAGAGAAATGCTACAGACCTTGAAATGGTCACAGCAGGGCTTTATAGGTGTATACTAAATAAAAAGACATACTGCTCAATATCTACTGGGCAACTACATAGATAATAAACAGCAGCAGGTAGATCAATGTACAGGCAGGCTGTTTATGGATCATTAACTTTGAATGATTTGGTCAGTTAATTAGGTGATATGCAAGTAAATTGTTTCTTGTCATTTTTAGTATTATCAGTTATATATGCTACTTCATTATCTCTGCTTTTAATACAGCAGAATAAGTACAGTGGCAATAAAATATTGATTAAAGCTACAGATCATCATTTTGTTAATATCCAATAACTATCAAACTTCTTGGTATAATGAGTATAAATGAAATTCCTGACTGTAATAATTGTTTTTTATTAATTTTATTTACATTAAAATATGCTTTTAGCCACAATTCACTTGGCATGTAGGTAATGCACATAGAAACAAAATAGTAAATCAGTTCTTATTTTCAGGGCCTTAGCAGCTCATTACTGCTTATAGCTTCAGTGTATATTCATGTTGGGGGTTTTTTTGTTTTTTTGGCTCGATTTATTGTTCAGTGCACCTTTGCCATGCTGTGGTCTAATGCCTAACATTTAGGGTTTTATTTACTGACACTGTAGTAGTTTGTGTTCCGTGCTGAGACAGCTGTGGTTTCTCTGGACTACAGTGTAAAGTCCCAGCCATCATATGCAGACTATAGTACCAGCTAACGATATATTAAGTATTTCTGACTTTAAACCCTGCTGTTGACATTTCAAGTGCTGCTGCACTGCATGTGTGGATGTAGTCTAGTCCTTGCCTGCTAGCGAGGTTGTCTCATGTGTAACTATTGCTGCTGCTTTCTGTTTGAATGGCCTGGGCAAAACTACACTATTTTTTATAATTAATGGTCTCCATTTTGGGCAGCAATGTACCTTATTTAATTATATTATACTGAGAACCTCTATCTGGACAAAGCATTTGTTAGGTTGTTGCTAGGCTGCTATAAGAAATAAAATTGGGATAAGCAGAATGTAAGAGACAGCTGTAGCAGGAAGATGCATTACTTATTAGTGAGAAATATTAGGATTAAATTTTAAGTTGGTGGATCTTGGAATGGTTTATTCTCACTGTCATGTCTTCTAGTTTAAGTTTAAACCAACATTTGCTTGTTGCTGGAATACAGTAGCAAACCTTTTTTTAAGACCATGCAGCAAATTAATGGCAGTAGGCAAAATGATAAAGGCTTGTAATTTGTAATTGTCATGCTCTAACTCAACACTTTTTTAGACCTTCACTTCTTTTCCGAAGAAAAGCTCTTGTCTCTCCAGGTTAGAGATGGGATGATATTGTCAGTGCTGACTATGGATGTGTTAATTAAAGTTGCAGCTTAAAAAAACAGAGGACATGACAGAGTGTGACACACAAAGCCGAATGCTCCTCACACTCAACTTTCACTTAGTTTTGCTGTAATATTTTAAGTGTTTGGGTTGGTGTTTTGCCCAGGTCAGGTGATGACTGATTCTGATTGGCTGTCTGGCTGGGGGATTGAACGCTGACTTGGTGTTGTGTGATTTTCACAGGTAATAAATATGGTGAGGGTTTTTGGGGTTTTTTGTTTGTTTGTTTCAGTTTGTAAGTTGATCGTTGTTAGTTAGTCACTTCATGATCTACAAGTCACTGGGACTACGAACATGATACTATTTTTTATTTTATTATATTTTTAATCTTGAAAAGATCAAAGTGACTGGAGGAAGCCTATCTTAAAAGTGTTTCTCTAACCATGATGGGCTAAAATGTTAAACTGATCCTAATGCAAAGTATTCAACCTCCAGTTTAATAACCACTGACATGTCATCAAGACTGTGGCATGTTAACACACCATGTGCAGCAATTGTCATGTTGTATTCAAGAGAGAATTCTTATGCAGCGCTAAAAGAGCTGAAATTATACGAAAATGCAAATACACATTTGTCTGTGGTTGATAACTTGAAAAGACAAACTAAGAAAGAAGTTACCTAAGTGATCTTCATTTAGAGAAAAATGATTTATTGTAGAGAAAGTTAAATTACATTATATTTCACCTAGATTTACTGATGTATTTTAAGCTGGTCGTAATAAATAAACAGGCTGCCCTGGTTGAGATTTTAGTAGGTGATAATTAGGGTTACAGATCAGTCATTTATATGCTTGTAGAAAACTGGTTTTTGGAGGAACTTTCTTAGTCATTTGGATGTTTTCTTTGGAGACACAACATCTGCCTGTGGATCCTTCTCTCTGTCTTTTCCATCTCTCTCTTACCATCTCTCCTGTGCAAGCATGTGCGTCTGTGTGTATGTTTTGGGATGGGGCAAGACAAGCCATGGTCAGCTCCTCTTCTTCCCAATCACAACACTTCGTCACCTTTCCACACCTGTTAGCCTGCATGCAGGAATGTGTAGTACTGTTTGGTTTAGTGTTGTGCTGTGCTGTTGTTCTGTGCCTTATTGTACTGCTCTGTGCTGTTCAGTCGCTTGCTATGCTGTCTCAGTTGTACGAAAAGGTCTCAGATAAGTCCTTTAGTGCAGACATCCTCATGTCTTCACAGCCATCCAAAGCATGCACCAACCCCAGCCTTGCTGTACACTATGCTACATGGCCTTAAGTTAAAATTATTAGGCAGAAACTGTGCAGCAAACTATTGGCCATTTCTGACTTTCTTAATTCCCTTCCCTTTCTCCTCCTGTCTTTCATTGAAAATCCCCTTCACATATGGAACTCACAACATTGCTGGTTCAGTTACCACATGGAGGTTGACATGCAATTTGACTTTATATTGAAATAGTTTGTTCCTGGATGAAGTGATCATTTCAGTTACATTATGTTCATTTGGTGAATTGTGATGGCGTTCTAGTGCCATGCTAAAAAGTAAATAAAATTGAAATTTCAAAAGTAAATAAAACTGAAATCTGAAATATTTAGAATAAAATCCCAGTATTTGGAGAATAAAGTTGGAATATTCTATGAATAAATTCAGATTTTATAGAAAATTGACTGAATCTGTCAGATTTCTCCTGGGAAGAACCTCCTGAGAAAGGGTGAAAACTTAGTGTTAGTCAACAAATGGAGGATTTAGTAGTAGAATACTTCAGGATTTAACAGCAAGGAAATCCTTTTATCTGTTGGCCTATCGATACCAAATTATTGTTAGTATTCAGACACGTAAGTGGCAGTGCACCAAGGAGAAAGAAGCACAACAAATGATCCAAAACTTGGTCTTCTCCTTTAGTTCCCAATCACAACACCTGAGACAATAAGTTTATTCTTGGAAGTTTCTGATTTGAATCTCAGGACTTTTTAAAGCATGCAATTAAAATGCTGTTGTAGTAATTCACATTAAAGTGTAGAATAATTTGTTAGTCACACTAATTGTAAAATACCAATCAATGGGGAAGGCTCAGGAGTTGAGAGTAACTTTTCCACAAAGACAGTGTTGGTGCTCGATCTCATCATGTCCATGTCAGTGTCTTTGGTCCCAGCACTGAATCCCAAATTGCCAGACTAATACCTTGTACTGTAGCTCACTGCCATCAGTAATGTATTATTGTAATTTTATTTTTATTGAATTAGTTACACATTAATCCGCATTTCTGGGTTGTGCTGTTGTAGGATAGGATTTTCAAATGCAATCCTTTGGTAAATATTGTAAAAACTAGTTATCTTCTTGCATTGTCCTAGTTTGCTCATTACTTGTCTGGATTTGATGTGACTCTCACAGCTTTCATTAGTCTCTAAATCTCAAGTCTCAAATATCTACAAGCTTCTCCTGTGATTGTTTAATGTACTCTGTGTAAGAACATTATGTAAGATTTCTGCAACCTTTTGTGTACACTGGAGCTGTAGTGCAACATTTCACAGTAATTAAAATAATTGTGTCCAAATTATAGTGAGGCAAATTACTAGAGCTCCTACATTACAACATCACAGGAAAATTACTAAAACATTCAGGAAGGACAGCGGTTACAATAAGTTGCACCCAATTGAACTAGGCAGGAAGGAGATGCAGTTTTGCATGCAAAGGATGAGGAAAAGGGTTTAGCATTGGATTTTGTTTGAAGTATATTGATGATGATCTTCATTTTGTCCCTTCCTCTTTTTGTTTTTTCTCCCCTTCTTTCCCTCTCTCCTCTCTTTTTCTGTCTGTTTCTGTGAACATCTTCTCCTCCGTTTCTGTTTAACCCTTTACCATCCTTTAACCCTCCCCTGCCAGCATAAGCAGCGTTGCCCGGTGCTAGAGGAGCAGCTGGTGGACCTAGTGGTATATGCCATGGAGCGCTCTGAGACTGAGGAACACTTCGACGCCGATATCGGAGGAACTAGCCAGCTTCTGTGGCAGCATCTCTCATCCCAGCTCATCTTCTTTGTATTGTTTCAGTTTGCAAGCTTTCCACACATGGTGCTGTCATTACATCAGAAGGTGAGGAGGCAGAGAGGGTTAATGCTCACACATCTGAAAAATATATAAAATCAGAGTGACTTACAGGTACTTAGTACTTATGGGATGGTGTGTTGGTGCATCAGTTTATGTGATTAATAGTGTAAATGTAAATGATTTCATAGGAAAAATAATATTTTCACTATGAAGCCAAGCAGTTCACTCACAGCTCAGGTAGTAACATAATGGAAATTAGTTTCTATTACTCTTGAAAGAGTTAAGGTAAATCCTGTCACATACATACAACCTATTAGTTAAGCAAATACTGTACAAACTCTCTGGCCATTAGGCCGTAGGCATGATAGTGTTTTATTTTTATTAAACTGATTAAATTATTTTATCTGTTACTAGTGTTTTTCTTCCCTTTCCACTCTTTTTTGTTGCAGCTTGCAGGTAGAGGTCTTATTAAAGGACGGGACCACCTGATGTGGGTGCTGCTGCAGTTTATATCAGGAAGCATTCAGAAAAACGCCTTAGCTGACTTCCTGCCTGTCATGAAGCTCTTCGACCTGCTTTACCCAGAAAAAGAGGTACATGTCAGACAAATGAATTTGGTGCTGCATTATTATTATTACAGGTGCTTTTCACAGGTCAGCAGTATTAGTGGAGGCAGTAACAGTATTAGACGTGTTCATTCAGTTGTAGTTTTCCCACTAAAGATACTGATAACATCTGATTTATCTGTGTATATTCAGTGCATCCCAGTTCCTGACACTAGCAAGCCCCAGTCAACTCATTCCTTTGCCATGACCTGCATCTGGATCCACCTGAACCGCAAAGCTCAGAACGACAACTCCAAACTACAAATACCCATACCACACTCTTTAAAACTGCACCATGAGTATGTATCTTAAAATACTTAGCCACAAAATATGTATGTCAAGGCAATAAGTACCTAACATCTGAGCTCATGTGAGTCTCCCTACCTTTGGTCTGCTAGGTTTCTCCAGCAGTCGTTACGAAACAAGAACCTGAGCATGTCTGACTATAAGATTGCCCTGCTGTGTAACGCCTACAGCACCAACTCAGAATGCTTCACCTTGCCAATGGGCGTGCTAGTAGAGACCATCTACGGAAACGGTTCTGCGAGGATCAACCTGCCCGGTACCAACTGTATGGCATCAGGATCTGTCACCCCGCTGCCCATGAACCTGTTGGATTCGCTCACAGTACATGCAAAGATGAGGTAGGGGAAAACAGCTGGATTGGGCAGAAAACTGAAAATTTTACTTAAGTATAAGGGTTGGTAGATGATCAGTGGGAAGAGAGATACACAGATACCTTGTTAACGTGCACATATTTGTTAATCTAACCTAATTCTCCTCATCGGTCTGCCCGTTTGTCCAGTCTGATCCATAGCATTGCCACACGGGTGATAAAGCTGGCCCATGCTAAGTCCAGTGTTGCCCTGGCCCCTGCACTGGTGGAAACATACAGTAGACTGTTGGTCTATATGGAGATCGAGTCACTGGGCATCAAAGGATTCATCAGTGAGTACATTTTAATTTGCTAAAAATGTCCACTGTGCTGATGAGTAGTTAATATCAAATACCAAAAGCATTAAGTGTAAAATGTAGTTGTTTTAGTATCATGTCATTGTGTTCCTTAAAGATAATAGTTGTCATTGATTGTCACAGTATTTGTCTGTTGTGAACATGAGCATGACTCAGAGAGGAAAATCTAAATCTTTGTGTGTCTGGTCCGTTTCAAGTGATATAATTCTTCCAGTGTGTTCTGGCCCAATTTGTATTCATTCATCACTGCCTGTGCTCTGGGTTGGATTGTTAGCCGACACATGCTGAATAATGTCACTGTGTACCTGTTCAGGCCAGTTGCTGCCCAACGTGTTTAAGTGTCATGCATGGGGAATCCTTCACACGTTACTGGAGATGTTCAGCTACAGGATGCACCACATCCAGCCGCACTACAGAGTCCAGCTTCTGAGTCACCTGCACAGTCTCGCTGCTGTACCGCAGACCAACCAGAATCAACTGCATCTCTGGTAGTGTGACCATGCACAGACAATATATCTAACATAATTACAACCTCACTACATGATTACAGATACTGCCGGGCAGTTTACAGGCTGCTAATGATCTCTCGTCATCCTTCTTGCTGCCCCTGTCTCTTTCCTCAGTGTTGAGAGCACAGCTCTGCGGTTGATCACAGCGCTGGGGAGTTCAGAGGTGCAGCCCCAGTTCACCCGCTTCCTCAATGACCCAAAGACAGTTCTGTCAGCCGAGTCTGAGGAGCTGAACCGAGCCCTGATCCTCACCTTAGCCAGAGCCACACACGTCACCGGTAGCTTTAGCTTTTTCTTTATTCTTTTTCATTTTCTTGCATCCTTAGTTCTATTAGTTATCAATACATCTGACTGATTTATGTCTTTGTTCCCAGTTTGAACTTGAATATATTTATTTAAGGTGCTATGGTCACCCACCTTGTCTGTGTGTAGACTTTTTCACAGGATCAGACTCCATCCATGGGACTTGGTGTAAAGACATTCTGCAAACCATCATGAGCTTCACGCCTCATAACTGGGCTTCACACACACTGTCCTGCTTTCCTGCCCCACTACAGGTGCATGTGCTCACTTTGACTGAAATGACACTGACAGCCTGATATTTTGTTCTTTGTCCAATCACAGTCCTTAATCCTGCTGTTGGTCCCCCCTCTCTTCCCCTCAGGCGTTCTTCAAACAGAACAATGTTCCTCAGGAGTCTCGTTTCAACCTGAAGAAGAACGTGGAAGAGGAGTACCGGAAGTGGAAGTCCATGACCAATGAGAACGACATCATTACCCACTTCTCCATGCAGGGCTCACCCCCTCTGTTTCTCTGTCTGCTGTGGAAAATGCTGCTGGAGACTGACCACATAAACCAGATAGGCTTCAGGTGGGCTGTCATTACTTTGTGTTTATGAAGACCTGACAGTTGTACGCTCAGTGGGCACTTTATTAGACAACTGAAATAAATCCTTCCTTCATAAAAGCGTCTTTACACCAGAGATGAGTCTCTATTATTTAATCTAGCCTCATAGATATAAATGGCTAGGACAAAATAATAGAAACAGCAGTCAGTCATGAGAACCACAGTGCAAACTACATCTTCCAAAATGATCGTTCAGTTGAATTCTCACTTCCCTGCAACATTTTCAACAAAAAGTGAACGTTATCACTTTTATGAAGGGGGGGTTTGTTTCACTATCTACTATCTAATAATTAGATAGTAGGTTATGGAATACACACTAAGCTGCCAACAGAGTGTTCATTAAGCATCACAGGGGCATTCCTTTGTGTCTACACATCATCTGCAGCTAATTGATTCAGAGAGAGAGAATACGCTTGTGATTGTATCCCTCAGGGTCTTGGAGCGCATCGGGGCTCGTGCACTGGTGGCTCATGTGCGAACGTTTGCAGACTTCCTTGTCTACGAGTTCTCAACCTCAGCTGGGGGACAGCAGCTCAACAAGTGCATTGAAATACTCAATGACATGGTCTGGAAATACAACATAGTCACACTGGACAGACTAATTCTGTGTCTGGTGAGGCTAAACTCATACAGAGAAATACACTGGGTTAATTAGTACAATGCAGACGACTTTGTCTCCTTTAATAATGACAAGGTCCATGTGTCCTGTTCTTCCCCCACTAGGCCATGCGTAGCCATGAAGGGAACGAGGCTCAGGTTTGTTACTTCATAATCCAGCTGCTGCTGCTGAAGCCCAATGACTTCAGGAATCGAGTCAACGATTTTGTCAAAGAAAACGCTCCCGAGCACTGGCTGCAGAGTGACTGGCACAACAAGCACATGAGCTACCACAAGGTACATGTAACAAAAATATGATTTCAGAGGAAAAAAGTTATACGAAGACAACTCGAATGCAATGGTTAAAAAGGTATTTGTTATTCTCCATCCAACTAGAAATACCCAGAGAAGCTGTACTTTGAAGGTCTTGCGGATCAAGTCAACCCTCCTATGCAGGTCCAGCCTCAGTACCTGCCCATCTATTTTGGCAATGTGTGCCTGCGCTTCCTGCCTGTCTTTGACATTGTTATCCACCGCTTCCTGGAGCTTCTTCCTGTCTCCAAGTCTCTGGAAACTCTGTTGGACCATCTGGGAGGGCTGTACAAGTTTCACGGTGAGTGTCTGTGAATGTAGAGAAAGTTGTGTGGATGAAAAACAATTACATGTTTGAGACTAAGAAAAGAAGAAAGAGCAATAAATAGAACAATGGCAAGGTGAAGGAGAGCCATATGTGATAGAAATGTTTAGACAATGATTTGTGAACAGTGACCAGTAATTACAGTTGGATTTGTGTCCAGACCGCCCAGTCACCTACCTGTACAACACTCTTCACTACTACGAACGACATCTGAGAGACAGAACCAACCTGAAGAGAAAGCTGGTGCATGCCATCATGTCCTCACTGAAGGTATACAATGCAAAGACAATACACATATAATCATATTTACGTGATCTGATATTTATTAAAATCATACATGCATGTTGTTTCTTGTTTTGTGTAGATAAACCAGTGTTGTTTATAATTATTAGCAGCAGTATCTGTGTAATGATTCGTCTTTTACAGGACAACCGCACCCCAGGTTGGTGCCTCAGTGAAACCTATCTGAAGTTTGGCATGAACCCCAGAGAGGACAATGTGTGGAACCCTGATGACACCTACTACTGCAAGCTGATTGGACGCCTGGTGGACAATATCCTTCATTAATCTCATCCTATTGGCAGATGGATCTATCACTGTTTAAAAGAGCATTACCCTTTTACTGACAAGTGCTAAAGTCATGGCCCTCTGGGGCAGCTGAATATATTTACTGTACTGCAGTTACAAGTCTTCCAATGCCTCTTTGCTTTATAGAGCAGCGTAGTTAATTTAATCTCAGCTCCTTTTATTGCACAGTGTTTAATCTCAGCTCCTTTTATTGCACAGTGGGGTCGTTACAATAGAAAAGGTACTAAAAGAAGATGGACCCTATGTGAGTCATGCATTGACAGTGTTACAAAGAGTATTTATTCAAACTGTAACACTCCACATCCCTGTCAATATAAAACGTTTTCCACTTTAGTGATTTATGTCCTCCTTAACTCTCCTTCACCCATGGCAGGAAAGTCACCTGGTCCTTTTCCTAACTGTGACTGGAGATTCAATGAGTTCCCCAACCCTGCGGCTCATGCCCTGCATGTCACCTGTGTCGAGCTAATGGCTCTGGCAGTGCCGGGAAAAGATGTTGGCAATGCTCTGCTCAATGTTGTGTTGAAGAGGTATGACAAGCAAATGGCCTGCCGTCTTTAAACTGATCACAGCTGGGACTGTGCTGATAAAAATCACCTCAAATTCATGATTTTAGCTAATTTAAAAGATATTTTTAGCATTCTGTTAGGAGTGTGCACTCTGGTGCTTTGCAGATTCATACAAAATCTAATCCATGAAAATATCACTTTATGTTCTCCTCTCAACTATTAGCCAACCACTGGTTCCCAGAGAGAACATTACAGCGTGGATGAATGCCATTGGACTTGTGATCACCGCATTGCCTGTAAGAAAAACATTTCTGGAAGTTATTGACAGTCCTTTGATATTTGCTGTATTAACACCTGTGTTCTGTCTCAGGAGCCCTACTGGATTGTTCTCCATGACCGCATTGTGTCTGTGATTGGATCTCCAGCCCTGACGTCAGAGACAGAGTGGGCAGGTTATCCCTTCGCCTTGCTGGACTTCACAGCCTGCCACCAGAGCTATAGTGAAATGAACTGCAGTTACGTGCTTGCACTGGCACATGCCGTGTGGCATCACTCGTCCATCGGACAGCTGTCTTTGATTCCCAAGTAAGGAGGTCTTTCTTATGCTCTTCTGTTGCATTCTTTTCTCTTTGACCTTTTTTAGCTCAGGTATAATTTATGATTGCCATGTTACCATAAATCTGCATAGATTTCTGTCAGAGACTCTGAAGCCCATCGTCCAGACAGAGTTTCAGTTACTCTATGTGTATCACCTGGTGGGCCCGTTCCTGCAGCGCTTCCAGCAGGAGAGGACGCGATGCATGTTGGAGGTATGCACATGAGTTTCATCATAGATGACAAGCTCAGAAAGTATGATAAAACAAATTTTAAATGTGTATTATGTTCAATTTTTTTTTAATTTAAAGTAATAAATTAAAGTTCTGACATTCTGTGTGGTATTTTGTGCTTTTTTTTTTTTTTTAAATTTGCAAAATTGAATATTCATGCATGTGGATATTTCAGATTGGTGTGGCCTTCTATGAAATGCTTCAGAATGTGGACCAACACAGCCAACATCTCAGCTACATGGACCCAATCTGTGATTTCCTCTATCACATCAAATACATGTACACTGGAGACAGCGTGAAGGAGCAGGTGAGTTGTGTGTGTGTGTGCACACTCTGGAGATATGGCCTTACTGTTCATCCCATCCATGTAAATAACTGAATTTTAGGAATAATGACTTGGTTTATAGTTCGGTTAGAGAAGGGGTGGGCAGTCCAGGTCCTTGACGGCTTCTGACCGACTAAACACACCAGATCCTGGTGATCAGCATTATTGAAGAACAAGTGGGGCCGTGGCTCTCAAGGAGCAGGGTTACCCACCCCTGGGTTTGATGTAGTCTCCTGGAATTGGCTGTAGGTTTGTGGGTATGTCCATATTTCCTTAACTAATGTTCTTGCCCAACCCAGAAGCTATTCTGGTCCACCATCCTGCGGACCATCCCAAAGCTTTTATTCCTGCTGTGAGGAGCTAGAATCAAGGAGACTGCCTGAAGGAGACATGAGTGAGGACACCAGAGACCATCCCTTGGATGTTCTGAAGCAATATGATTACTGATAAATAGGCATCAGTATTGTAAAGACTTCAGTGAAGGATGGTTTCGTTTTTCCACTTTCTCATGTCCCCTCCAGGCAGCCTCCACACTCCTGAGAGCCAGGTCAGTCTTAAAGATGGCAGACCAGAGTGACCTCTGGTTTTAATGATGCATGATCAGTTAAGAGATTTAGGATGAATACAAATGAATTTTTAACAGCAGATTAATGAACTTGAGGCTTAGACAAGTGTAAATCAACCTTTTTAAAATAGTTTATTGAACAAAGCCACTGTTGTACACAGCTTGAGAATTCTAGATAGGTATTCTCTAATTACCCAAAGTAGCATTGTTTGAGCTGTGTAAGATGTTTCACCTCTCATCCAACAATCTCCTCCAGTTCTGACTGGGGAGTCCCAGGTGTTCATCTAGTAACTTCAGTAGAGCTGTTAACATCCTGATGACCACTGAGGCTGCGTGTGTGTGTGAATGGGTATTAAACTGCCTGAAGGAGGATGTCAGGACTGCACTGGGACTGGATCATAAGTGGCGTCTTAGACCATCAGCTCTGTTCAGTGATGGATGCTCCAGTTTGACATAGATTTTTTTTCTTTAACTTCTCTTTCAGCCTTTGTCTTCACTGGCCAGAACATGCACATTGCTGTTTTTAAAACATGTCCTCACCCTGAGGAGTTGGCTGTCTCGTTGGGCCATGCACTCATCAAGCAGTTGTTTTCTTTCTCCAGCAGTGAACTGCATGTACCACATTGTTCTGCCTATGTGTGGACCAGAGTGTTGCTGGGTTCGAATTTAGCAGGATGTGCTGTGTGTTGAAAATCCTCCAGCCATGTATGGCAGGACAGTGTTGTGGTGGATTTGGATGAAGGCTCACTGGGGATAGCCACAGGTTGTAAGTACTTCCTCTCTGCATCTCTGCTGCTTTTCTTTCCTCTCTGCTTTTCTTTTCCTCTCTGCCCTTGTACAACTTGTGGCTATCACCAGTGAGCTTTCATCCAAATCCCAAAGATCCTCTACACAGACAAAGCAGAACAATGTCATACATGCAGTTCACTGCTGGAGAAAGAAAACAACTGCTTGATGAGTGCATGGCCCAACGAGACAGCCAACTCCTCAGGGTGAGGACATGTTTTAAAAACAGCAATGTGCATGTTCTGGCCAGTGAAGACAAAGGCTGAAAGAGAAGTTAAAGAAAAAAAATCTATGTCAAACTGGAGCATCCATCACTGAACAGAGCTGATGGTCTAAGACGCCACTTATGATCCAGTCCCAGTGCAGTCCTGACATCCTCCTTCAGGCAGTTTAATACCCATTCACACACACACGCAGCCTCAGTGGTCATCAGGATGTTAACAGCTCTACTGAAGTTACTAGATGAACACCTGGGACTCCCCAGTCAGAACTGGAGGAGATTGTTGGATGAGAGGTGAAACATCTTCAAGCAAGTCTAATTGCCTACTTTTAGCAAATGGGGGTATCCCATAACCTGTCTGAATGATGATGACCTCAACCACTGTACTGTTCACTTGAACTGATTAGTCATTATCAAATTATCCATCTATGGCTATTTGTCTAGGTGGAGAAAATCATCATGACTTTGCGCCCAGCCATGAAGCTGCGTCTGCGCTTCATCACACACAGCAGCATGATAGAGACTTCATCAGCTGTCACCACTGCCTCCACTTCCTCCTCCACCCCTCAGCTCCCACCATCCTCACTGTCATCGTCCACTGCAGCCGCCTCGCCCTCCTCCACCCAGCACACACACACACCTATGTAGGGAGCAAAGGTAAACACAAACAGTTGCAATCATGAAGACAGATGTTCACACATTACAGTCAAATCAGGCTTTTGAAACATTTTGTATTTGTTCGTGGATTTTTTTAAATGTAAGGATTGTACATTTTTATTCTGCCTTTACAAAGGAACACTGGAGAGCTGTCTTTTTGTTGTTGTTGTTGTGAGCACAACCTGTTCATAAAAACATCCTATTTCCAAAAAAATCCAACTTATTTCTGAGTGGGAAAACAGGCTGCTGCCTAGGAAAGAAAACTAATCACTGACGGATTTCAGCAGCACAAATGCATTTAGAACGTATCAATGAAGTAAAAGATCTAGCAAAACATTTTGTGAGCAAGTTCTCTCTGTACAATATTTATCAGCCTTTTCTTCAGCAGGCTCACAAAGACACAGCATTATTACTTTTGTTTATAGTCATTTTTATATTGGACATTATTTCAATTAAAAATATTTTGATGATTTCTCGTGTCAGATTCTTATTTATTCTTTCTTGCACACATACAAAGGGAAGAAAAGTTGTTTTTTTTGCTGCAGCATCTGTTGCTAAAATCCCACACTCAAAGTCCAGGCTTTCTTTATTTCAAAAAAATGCTGTTTGTTCATAGCAAATACCACACTGTGTCTGCCATCACATGCCCTGGAGAAACACCTTTTCTTTAGCTCAGTCAACCCAACACGTCTTGACCTCTGTAACCCAGTTTCCAAGAACACTACTAATCTACTGCATCAGATTAAATAAAAATGAACATAGACTTACACCAGTAGGGGGAGACCGACATTCCTGGTTTCCTTCAGTCTGTCCGTCCTCATCCTCTCTGTCCTATGTTTGTTTCTAAAGCACAGAGACCAACATTAGAGACCCTACTGTCTTCATTAGATTTTCCTCTCTCTTTGCCAAAAAGAATATCTCAACATCTCAAAAGATAGCCAGTAAATTTGGTGGAAAGCCCAGCTTTGAGCCAGAAACACTTTGGCAACCAGTTGGATCTGGGATTTTTGCCATTTGGCAATTTACGATGAAACTAATGGTGAGAAAAAGACGCGTGCCCAAATCCTGGGAGTGTCTTTGTTGGGTCAGTAAATCAAATTATAATTAAAGTGGTGCTTTTGGGTGTTATGGCAAGCTGGAACTTTCAAGCATTGATGATTTGCCATTTCATTCTGTATCCAAAACTGGTCGCTTTTTAAAAATCTGAAACTTACATGTTTTGAACAAAGACTAAGTTTTTGCTCAAACTCCTGCTTCAATGGCATCAAGAAAAATGACCTTTCTGTAAAATAGACATAAAATAACCGAATAGTTGTTTTTGTATCCCTATAGGTCTAAAGTTTGAAGTCTGTTTGACCTTTGACCATCACCTATGGGTGTGGTCAGCCACCCAGCCATTACTGCACCAGCTGGGCCTTCCACTACTTTACTATTCCATACACAAACCTGCACATGTAGTTGTGCCAACTTGATTTTCACCTCATACTATACTAGGGCATCATTATCATCCCTTATTTTACTGGAACATAATTTTCCTGTTATATCATACACAACTTTCACACCATACTACACTAAAGCATCATTTTTCAACATAATATAAAAGGCACAATTTCCACCACATACTACACTAAGGAATACTTTTGTGACATAAGCTAGTATGACATGATTTTCACCTTAAAGTTCACCAAGGCATCACTTTCATGACACAAGATTAAGGCATTATTTCCATGTCATATCACACTAAAAGGCATAATTTATGATAAGATATAAATAGATATCGATTTCAACAAATACTATAGTTTCATGTTATACCATCATATGGCATAACTTTCACCATATAATGAAAACTGAACTATGAGTCAGTTTTCATGAGTGTCATAACATTTTCTCTACTTCCCTTCTGAGCAGGTTCTTACCTAAAAAGATCTTGACTGAAGTGTCGCTGTGAACCATTTGTCTGTCTTTCTTCCCCTCAGCGCAGCATTTGAATCCTGATGAAACTCTAGTGGTTATGGAGAAGAAAAACAATGAGGTTAATGCTGATGATCAATCCTTACCTATCCACTCTCAATTACATTACCTCTTTACCAGGTCAGATGTAACTGAATTACATGAACATAATTCAAGCAGTTAATTACATTAGAGACCTGAGCATCTCTCATGAGTTTCATCCTGATGACAGTGCAAATTCTACTCCGTCATCCTCGTTTTGTCTGTCTACAGTTGGCTGGAGGAATGGCTGCATGTTGAGAAATACTGATTCTCTAGACAACAGGCTCAATATTATTATTCCTCTTTACTTAATCACAACACAGCAAGTGCCTTTAATCCCATTCTTTATGTGCAAATGTGGTTGCATCATCTCTGAGTAAGGCCCTGGCTGACATGTAGGTCAGGGTATGTGTATCTGAAGTACACACATTCAACTCCAGCCCTAATGTAATGTTGCAACATAGGCCTGGGGTTTATATAGGTTTCATATCACAACGTGGTCGAGTAAAGCTGCTGTTACATATGTGTGTGTCTGTTTCAGCTCTGCTTGCATTGCGTGGGAAGCTCAGGTTTAAATTTAGCATGGTAGCATATAACGCGTATGAGCTGTAGATGGGTTGGTGTACAGTGTGAATGTGTCACCTTACTGATTCTGGACACGTAATAAACTTCTGCTGATTTCTATACCCTTGTCATCCCATATGTTACTCTAATTTCAGTAGCAGAACGGCTCCTAGTTTTATAGCCCTGCTTTTCCCACTTTTTATTTTCAAACAAAGATGTCAGACGTAATGTGCAATTAAGTTCCTTATTTTGCTTATTGCATGTGCACATACTGTATATACAAAGGGGAGAAAACTGATTCCATATACAGCACCTCACTCGTGACCGTCACAGGACAAAAAGCAGCACGCAAAAGAAGAAAGCACTGAGTAAACTGAATAAACTTGATCTTCTCACAGCTAAAGTGCATACTAATGAGACAGGCCTTTCACAAACTCACCCAAGGTAACCTGCAATACTTTGGATAAGCTCTCCTACAGAAAAAAAAAAAAGTGTCTCACTGATCTCCTGACATTGTTTTCAGCAACAACAGGCAGTGGTTTTCAGCAAAAAAAAAAAAAAAAGTTTTAAAAAACCCACTCTAATGGCTTCCCGGCACTAAACACAGGACAAAGTCAGCAAATAGTCACATATTACTGGCTCTTTTTGCATTTTTCCAGTAACTGGATATAATAAACCAAGCATGTAATTGAGACACAAATCATGATATTAAACAAGTCTGCATTTTTTGATGCACTGCCAAACAATGTACAAAGTGACTCAACTATTAGATTGACATGGTTTAAATATTCAGCAGATAAATTCTACTCATCATTTGACTTTTCAGCTAGCACTGTAATAAAGTCAACTGAGCTTGACCCACACTTTATTTTGGTTTATGACAAATAATTTCAAAGCTGTTGTACTTTGTGCTTATTAGCATGTGGACATGATGTTAGCATTTAGCTCAAAGCACTGCTGTGCCTATTACAGCCTCAAATCTGTATTGGTCTTATGGGTAAATGTAGGTCATCACTTAATACGTGTGCCACTAATAATATAGTCGTATTATTCAGTTTCACCCTTGAATAGTTGGTTTTATACTGATGTTTGTCATGAAAAGTTGCCATATGTAAACAGTCACACACGCATACAGACACAGCCTTGTGAGCTCAATGTACCATAATCACAAACAGTATGCACACAAGTCTTTCCTCTGTCCCCTTTTCACATTCAATTACTGCTAAATGAGAAGCTCTGAGCCAAACACACATGCACCAACACAGACACAGAGCACTCCATTTCCTCATCTGGGGTTGCCATGGTAACTGTGTGCATTTGGGGAAAGGGAGTTTGTCCATGATGTTTGCTTGCCTGACATTAAGCATATGAGAGTGTGCATGTGCGCGTGCGTGTCGGAGACGATCTAACCCTCCCATCCTGAACTAACCAGACATCTCACAAGAAGCAGAGAGACGGAGGAGAAGATGAGAGAGATAAGGGAGGATCAGAGGTGAGAAGGAAAAGAGAGAGAAGTGAAGTGGAGAGACAGCTTGGCAAAGGTGACAAAAGAAGTGTGGGTGTGGATTGTTGTCCGCCGTGACACACAATCAAGGCGAAAACGCACACCTGCTCCATGTTGGAGATGCTCTCATGCAGAAATCAGGTGAAGATAGGAATCACTCTCAAACTCAATCAGACAAGTGTGTGTGTGTGAATTTGGAGAATGCACTATGAGGCTTAATGATGCCAGAGAGGAAGCAATTACTGACATAATTATCGTTTAGTGCACAGTAATTATGATTACTGCGGCGGACAGAAGCAGATGGACAAGAGAACATCACGTTCACAGTAATCAAATTGAAAATCAAGCAATGAGGATTATTAAATGTAACGGCAGCACTTCATGAAAAGAAGAACGTATAGGTTTATATAGGTATAGGTTATCACAGACACTGTTTGTTTCTTCCGTTACTTATAATACTAAAACATTTTAAATTATGTATAACATTAAGCATTCATGAGTACATGAGCAATAATAAAGTTATACGTGTTATTATAAACTCATGGTGTCGCAAACAGCCTCTGTTACTAGAAAGCAAGTCCTTCAGCACTTCTTTCATGACTTCCTATAGGTTGCTTGAAAATTTCCAAGTGTGGCCGCAGAAGCTCTAGTTATAACTTGGTTTTGTCCACACTGTTATCCTCTAAAAATCACTTTTCCTAGTTTGTTTTTGTTTTACCCGCAATCTCAGCCGTCTAAAAACTTTTACTGCGCTTGACATAACTGACCTAACCATAGACGTTCAGATTACTCAAGCACGCTCATCTCTTGCTGGTATTTAGCCGGTGAGATGGTGCTCCTTAAATGTTGCAAAAAAAAAAAAAAAAAACAACAAAAAAAAAAAAAAAAAACCTGAAATACTAAAATCAGATTGTTTTTCAAAAGCGACTATCATCATCTAAACACATTAACTGAGGTTGGTGACACACTTCTGATGTTCGAGGATTGCATTTTAATTATTAGTGTAGATAGAGTTGTTAAGAGGTGTGGTTTGATCACACTTGTCTGACAGCATTAGCACGATAAGGTATGAAACATGCTGTACAAATACAGTTTGATTAATTGGACTATTACAGATTCTTTTTACTGTTTGTGACTGTAAGAACTGCACATTCAAAGCAGTGACAGAACCTACAGTATAATCTCTATACAAATGTGCCCTGCAGATGTGATGTGTGCACATTTAAACTGCTGTGAGCTCTGCAGACTGATGATTGCCACCAGCATGTGTCCAGCTGATCAGAACTGCTTTTCCCCAAATATTTTAAAAGGATTACACACAATATATGATGTGAACTTAAACACTGCTGAAAAACTGCTTCTTTTTTTTTTAAACAAATGTTCCCATTTATGAATCTGAAGGATGAATACTGTACAACAGAATAAATAAAGGTTTTCATTTTGGACTAACAGTAATCAGTGCCTTAATCCTCACACTACAGATTTCCATGTGGACAAATGCTGCTGAGCAAATAATGAAGTTAATAACATGATGATAATGAATTCCAGTTTAATTCTGAATACTTAGTTGGGGCTCATTCAAGTTTCGGGTAATTAATTTTTACGGCTACATACTATTTTAACCTGTCCAGGGTGTACCCCTGCCCTCCACCCAAAGAGAGCTGGGATAGGCTGCAGCAGATCCCCATGACCCTGGTTAAGGAATAAGCGGCTATAGAAAATGGATGGATGGATGGACATACTATTTTAAATTCACTTTGAAGGCGTCCCACCTGCTCAGCAGCAGGTGTGTGTGTGTGTGTGTGACCAGATGGAAATCTGTACTGTGATGATGAAGGGCGTGGACAGCCTCATCTTCATCACTGATGATTCAGGAGTGGAAACAACATCCTCCTCCACACTGGTTGCTAGGTTTAGGTTGAAACCTGCATTGAGGGTTTTCAGTGATGGCAATCAGCAGCTTTGCTGTGAAGTCACTGTGATTATTGGGCACAATAAATCAGTGGGAAACGACAAAGATGGTAAGACAAACATAATGTGACAAAATCTGTTTCTTCTCTGTCGTGATGTTTTTATGTTCTGCTGACCAAAACAAAACCTGAACATTTTCCACAGCCTGAGGGGTGTGTCTGGGTCTGCTGGAGCCTCAGTCCAGCTGGTGTGTGTGTGTGTATGACTTTCTGTGGTTGTTTGAACAACCTTTAGTCCAACAGGATCATTGTGAGGACATTTTGGGTAGTCTTCACCTTAAAAGGCTGTTTGGTAGTTAAGACTTGGTTTTAAGGTTAGGGTAAAAGGTTAGGCAATGTATTGTCTTGCCCATTTGTAGCTTTTGTGTGTGGGAATGTTTGTGTACATTTGCAAATGTGTGTCTCACTAATAGGGACAAAATCTTTAATCTTTGAGCAGCTCTGTACATTTGGCTCACAGACTTCCTTGATCGAGGCAAAGCAGAGCAGGAAGGATTATTATTTCAGATCCAATCTTTCATGCCTGTAAACCACATCTATTATGGCTCAAACTATATGGCATGTGTAAACAAAAACAAGACAAAAAACACTAAAACACTAATTTTTCACAAGTCATTTCTGTGCCTACTGAGTGATCATTTTTGTGCTGCTCATCTACACGTAGATGTTCAGAATAGTTTGCTGTGTTTTAACAGTTACCATCAATCTCAGCCTGAGGCTGAATAGTCTGTCAGATACACAATCTGTGACAGGCACCAAGAGGTGGGGGGAGAAGAAGAAAAAAAAAAAAAAAAAAAAAAAATCTGTAATAACTTCTCAGCTTCCTCTTTTCTGTCACCATCTTCCTGTTTCTAATGACAATGCCAATCACATAACAACAAAATATAGTACATGGGATTTGATTGGTTTTCTGCCTTTGAGGCTGCAATAAAAAGTGGCCAGAAAAGTTATGAAATGTACTTGAAATTAGCAGTTAAATTAAATGAGTTACATTATGACAACTGTAGAGGCTATTTCAAGACATGTTGGAGCATTAAAAGTGTGTAAGAAATAAGAAATGACATTTATATGACTGTTGAGCCGCTATTATATACATTTAACTACAAAACAGATAGGACTAAATTATGGTAGCTACCATACAAACTAGTTTGTGCTACTTACAAGGTGCTGCTGTTTACTGCATGGCCTAATTGTGACCAAATAAAGGAGGACAATGGGGCAAAAGGCAGGATAAGGTCTAAACAGTCTACCACAAGATGATCTTAATGTTTTACTGGCACAAACTGAAACCAAAGCAGCCCTGAAGGTAGAAAACCAATGGAGCAATGTTAAGTACACTCAATTTGTAGCTAATGGGTTAAAACAAAACTTTCATTATGGCACTTTAATTTGTTCTTGTGGCTCAGTAAGAAATCAAGTCATGTCCGATTTTGCTCAATCGGTTTAAATGAACAGTAATTATCCAATATCAACTTTATTTAGTCAATACCCAGACTATTAACCTTCATAAAGGAGCCTATTTTGAATGTCTGAATTTGAAAAAAAGGTATAACTGGTATAGTTGGTGTAACTAGGTAGGTTCAAAATTGCATGTGTACTGACAACTGGAAGAAGCAAACACTGAGCTGCCAACATCCTGCTGAGCTGAGCTACTTATATGGTTGTTGGGAAACATCTATATAATTGCTTTAAATGATCATGTCTCCAAAGCCCAAACACAATAACCCACATTTATTTATTCATCTACAGAAAACTACCATCACTGGAATTTCTTGGCTCACACAAAAACAAGTCATTCACATGGACTGTTAACACACATCTTTCAAAAACAAAAGCCTCAAAAGTTGCCCAGGATACATTAAACAGAAAAAATACAGTCAAAACACCCGTGAGTATTACACAGCCCTCACTGAGAGCATCCTCACACCCACCACAGCAGTTTAAAACAACAGCTCAGACAATAAGGCAAACTCCTGACCCTTCTCACCCTACTCACTCCTTAATTTATTTTCTGCCCTCTGCAACTCTACAACACAGCTCGATGCCCACACACACAACCTGCTTCAAAAAACAGACTTTTCCCACTGCAGTGTGGAAACCAGCTTCATTAAAATGAATGCTGTTTGTCAATAACCACATTTACAGTATGTACTTTTTATGCTTAATTTATTGTGTGTATGTATAATGGATGTTGAGATGTATCACTGTTTGTGTTGATCCACTCAATCTGTGATGGTGATTACAAGGCTGTGCTGAGAGAAAACTGCACGGGCTGCATCTCTGACTAAACCTCAACCTCAGTAGTGGGGCTGACTGAACCTCCAGGTCACCACCACAGAGAAAATAACATCAGATACACTAAATCACTCCTGCTTTGATAAGACAACTAGAAAGTGTAACTCAAGCAGAGTCAAGGAGCTCAGAGAGTAGAAAATGTGGTTGGAGGTGACATCTAGGGTTGAATGCTTTCTAACTACCACTCTTTTTTGTTTTATCTCACCTTTGTAGTTCTTGCTACCCACGCTAAATAGAGAGAATCTCTTTTGCTCACAAGATATTACATAAAGAATGAATTACAAAATGAATCGCTATTTGTGTGCTACACCCACCCGACAGCAGGTTTTTATCATGGCAGTTAACCACAAAACAGCATTAGAGCGTTATTACAGTTTGTCAAGCACAGTTTCTTTACAATGCTGTGCAGTATCTGAGGTGACAGTAGTTTATCACAGCTGCAGGCAGTGGGCAAATTGTTTAGTTGTAAAACACTGTCTAGTAGATTGTCTTTACCATAATTCTTAAGATAAGCAAATGGGGTAGCAGCATAATGCAAAATGCTCCAGCCTTAAGTAAGTATCCTGCAATCAAACATGAGTTGAATCAAAGTATCATATCAAAGCATTAATAAAATGTATTTCAAGTGTTCTCTTTATAGAGCAGAATGACTTATGGTGGGGTTTTCACTTAATGTTGTAGCTGGCTGGCTACTAAATACTTGTCAATACTTGTGGGCATTTTAACTCATACAACATGTCATATTTTTTAAGTCAATAGTTCAACATTTTAGGAAATAAGCTTTTTTTCTTTTTTAGTTAAAGTTCAATACCACTCTCATGCGTAAGTAAAGCTACACTGCCATTCGAAGGTTTGGATGTGCTTCACTCTTCCATGGAATTATAAGTTTGTCCAATCTTTTGACCGGTGAAATATATAAGTAGCTGCAGTTCATTAGTATAAAGAATAGACATATATACATAGATGCTGCATCAGGGCTTCTGTGCTGCTTTTGGATGTTCTAATCAAAGAAATGCCAAAACCAAGCAACAACAACAACAACAAAAATAAATAAATAATTTCACAAACATTTCAGAAGTATAATATATCACTACATTTTAACTAAAAATTAAACCAATTTTTATTAAAAGGCTAAATCTTAAAGTACATCACAATCAGATGCTAAGATTACCACTGCTGGGAATTCTGTTCACTCAGCAAACGGCTTAAGTACTGTGCTTATATATAAACACATATACTCTGTGTACAAAAGAGGTTGTAATCTGTACTCTCCTCCTTCCTGATTCTGTGTATCTCTACATAGCTGAGCAGAGTCACAGGGGCAATTATCTTCTTCATATTCAAGTCATGTTTCATTCACCTTGCAGCTGACGTTCTTCACCACAAATATCTCTTGTCTGTCCTCCCCCTGCATTAATTTCTTAACGTTATTATCATGATGATGATTGCAGTTTTTAGCCCACAGTCTGTGACACAGTATTACAATATGCATAATGTGTGTACTGTGGATTTGGCACTTGTGTGCTGCTGTTGACTCAAACAGAAGAAGAAAATTGAGATCTGTGTGGTGATAAGTACAGTAAGCTGACCATAGACAGAGACAGAGACAGAGACACAGAGACACACACACACACACTATAGAGTCGACCAACTCACTTCGTTTCACTGCTCGATCTCAAATGTACACACACACATTCGGACAAATGTGTTCACATGGTGCCATGAACTGGGACTAAAATAGAAAGGGGTGGGGGGGACTTTATCTAACCAAGTGGGCTTCAGTGAGGGTACACACAAACACACCAACATGTTTACACACTGCAGAACACATCAAGGAACATGGTGGCACATAAACACTGGCCAAGTCTTTTTTGTTTTTCTAATACTCCAAGAAGTCCAAAATAATCTCATTAGTTGGTCTGAATTTTGACAGCTAGCCACAGTCTAGTATAAATAATAATAAAAATACTAAAAACTGGAATGAAGCAAGTAAACTATAATACAGTGTAAAACATTAAAAGGGGGTCCCTGGTATGAGTCACACCCTGAACTTTCCAGCGTTATGATGAAACGTTCAAAGTTAAACGGACAGTAAACAACCAAAATATATGTTCTAATAAAAAAATATAAACAAAATTCAGTTTATACAAGTTAGGATTTCCATTTATGTTGAGAAACAGCTAGTATGAAGAGCTAACAACAAAAGTCGCTCTAACTGATGTTTCCTAGAGACTATTTTTACTGCAGTCAATCCGATGTCAATCGAGAAACTACTGTAAGATTCCAGGTAGTAATTTCAATATTGCTAATACAATATATGTTATGTGATAGAAATGCAACATCTAATTGATTTACTGTATAAGCCCTCACAACATGTTGAAAAACTTATCTCCACTACACAGCAGCTTTTGTGACACTCTGCCTGTCAGAAAAGACAAACGAATGAAAAACTTCCTTAGCAAAAGGTAATAAAGCTTCACTGCAGGAGGAAGAGCACATCTATCCTCAAATCATATTGGAAAGGTGTTAAAAAAAAAAAAAAAAATCAAATCTGCCTTCCATCGATTCTCCAGCCTGGTCTCATCATGGTTAAATCACGATGCCTTTGACCGTCAGTCTGCAAGCTGTTCGTTCTCTGCAAGTTGTGAACCTCTGAATCACACAGAACGTGCACCCGTCACAGCACAATATCACATACAGGTCAGCCATGACTAAGCTGCAGTATCAGACATGCAGCATTACTCCAACAGATTCTCACATTATGAGGGAAGCCGTGAAATAAGAGAGCCTGTTGGTAACACCCTGATAACTATGTTTCACAGAGCTCCCACTGACTTTTTCTTTCCCATTTATTTAAAGATGATCCTGATATTAGAAATGAAAGATGCTCAAGGAAAACCACAAAAACACCAACAGTGTCACGTACAGGAGCTGGATTAATCAAATGCCATTTTCCCTGCCTGTGCCTTTCATTTAGATGTGTGTGATGTTAGATGTGTATGTTTACTTGCCATCCAACCATCAGTTCAGTCTCAGGTACAGGGCCGTCTTCCTCACTTCTGTTTTAGACCTCCTAAATGTAAGCAGAAGGTTGAGACAGGTTATTATCATTTGTTAAACGGCTCATTACGCTGAATATTTATGCTGCCTGCCTCAAACTGCATAATTTCCCTTTCGTTGTTTGTCCTCTTTTGTTTTGATGCTCACTCTTTTCACTCCCTGTCCACCTGCCTCCCTCCAGAGAGCAGGAGTCCTGACATTGCCTGGAGAACTTCATCTGCCACCATTATAGGTGATGGGAAACCAGTTGGGCAGGTAGCAGGTACGTAGTGGGGTCAGTCTAAAGGTGTCCCCAACCAACATGAGCCACAAAGCCACCAGGAGAGGCCTCGGCATGTCAGTGGGTCTACGGGGAGAGGCCCCATCAGCCTATGTGGATTCACCTGTGTTGGTACCCCTGGGAAAACTGTGTAGACTCACCGAGATTCATGCACTAACAAAAACTGTGAAGGTGTAAATGAACCAGCCCGAAGAGCCAGAGAAAACTCGTGTAAAATATGATTTAGAGCCGCTATTAAAACAATGGCCGAGGTAAGGGTGAGAAGGGTGAGGTAAGGGCGGGTCGCTAATAAAGGCCAGGTGGAAAAAAAACCAGAACAGCCAGTAAATTCACCATTTCCGCCGCGTTAATTCAATGAGCAATATAACATATACTCACCATTTTGCTCTTCTGTCTCTCTTTTTATCAGAAAAAACAGTTTAAACCATCAATCATTTTCTGGCGTCCTGCTTGGTCGACTCACACCTGTTTGGCATTAAGCGGATACTCGTCGACTTCCTGCAGACATTTCAAAATAAAAGCAAATAACCTTGAAAACACAGGAAGTGTTTTTGAAGTAACGAATGATAAATAAAAGTCTGACATGAGGCGTCTCATTTAAAGTGGCGACTCTCCTTTCCAATGATTTAAAATAATAAACAGTTTCTCTTATAGTCCTGAGAGGAGGTCTAGTCAGTGTGTGTGTACTGAGGGTATAATTAATAAATATTTTACTCTAAAACGAGGCTAAGATGCTCAAAAGTAAAACTGAAACATACTGTTTTTAAAGCACTGGTTTTGTATTTTGAGAAACAGTGTAGTTAAAAGTACTGAAGGTAAAATTGATATTTATCTCTGAAACTGTTCATCTGCCTGCTCAAATTAATTGAGCTATGAAAGAACAGTCTGTATTTGTCTTTCAGCTATTGCATATATAAGAAAAGCATTGATCCATTTTCTTGATAGGAATTATCAAGGATTGCAGCAGGCTGGAGTCAATCACAGCTGAAATCTCACTCCTTTTAGAATATTTGGGCATGGCCCATTATTGTTTCTTTAAAAACGCCTGTAAAAAATGCATTAGAAGACTTACAGAGGCTAGACAATCCTTTTGCAATATCACTTAAATTTTGTTCTTTCTTAATGTAATCAGATCATAGGAATACCACAGACATCTGTAACCACTTTGGACCAGGATTAAACTGAGGAGACAAACAGAAGGATATTGGTTTGAATCTCATGTTTCTCTGTTTTATTGTTCAAATATGGCAGAACAAGTTATACAACACAGTACAAACACCACACCCACGCATTCAGACGTACTCACAGACATATGGAAAGACAAAGAGAAGAGACAGATTTGCAAATATGTTCATACACAGACACAGCTCTGAGCTGTCATGATTGATAAGACAAGAACGTCTCTGGGAATCCATTGATCAAACATGAGTTACAGTGTGAACTCACACACACACGCACACACAAATACATCCAGGACAACTTGTGTGTTAAAGGGGATTTTAAGGAGATTAAGGATCTGGTGACAACAGAAGATTTAAACAAAGATGTCCACCTTAAGACAGAATTCACCTGTTATTGATGTTTCAATAAGCCCACAGTGAAAGGACTTAAGTGGATTTCATACGAACGAGAGCACTTTTTCTGGCTCAGACCTTTTTGCACTACAGGGAAATAAACCTCATATAACTACAGATCTGAGCTGGCAACCAGTGTCTCGCTATAAAAGAAATTGCGAATTCTGTCTTTAGTTGGATTTTTTTTTTTTTTTTTTTTTTACATTTATCTCAAGATTCCAACTTTTCAGCCACAAGTTAACATTTAAGAGACTTTGGCAAATCTCACAGCAAAATGAGCCATCACCACGTAATCGTTTACGCTGGCGAAAAAAGTCACCTATGCAGTGTCACCTTAAACACTTACAGTCAAACAAGAATCACATCAATTTGTTTTAGTGACTAAAGGCCACTTTGACCAGAGGTGATTTGATTTAACAGCATCTATATAGTTACCTGTTCTCTAAAAACAATTAAACAAGGAAAATCATCACTTTGTGCTTTTTTAACCTTCAAAAGCAGACTATCTTCTTGTTTCTCATTTCAAAATAAAAAAATCTTCTAATTTTTTTCACCTGAAATTAATTTTTCTATTAGGGAACCCAGCAATGTTGCAACAGCAAATAAATAAAGTCATTAAAAAGATAACAAATTTAACGTTAGTGTAAACCTTTATCATAGCTGTATCATCATCCTTCTGCTGTCAGTCAAAGACCTCATCTCTAGCAAAAAAGTTTAAAAAAAAAAAGAAACATGAACAATCCCCCTTAAAGGTACATAGAAGCTTCTGTGTTTCTGAATCGATTTCTATAGTCAAATGCGGAGCACAAAGGGTCAAAGGTAAAAAGAAAAGATGGAAGACTAAAATTTGGATGGTTTTCAGCTGACAGCAGCGATTGTCTGAGTTAACCTCCCCGACATCAGCGCCACCATCTGCCTCTTAACTACTCTAACATGTACAGTACTACAAACTAAAAGCTCCTCAAATCAGCATAAATACTCCCATTAAACACTGAGCTTCAAATAGCCAGGCTCCTTTCTGTGTTGCAGACTTTAACAATTTATAAATTTAAGTAACAATAAATTATTTGTGCCTACTGCTTCAAACTGATTCTCAGAAAAAACATGGCAATATAGTTTGTGAACAAAAGCAAAAAAAAAAAAAAAATTACATTTATATCTCATCAGGCAGGCAGTTTAGAAATGAATTCCTGTCACATTAAAATTGAGACAAGCACCCAGATCTTTAATGGAGGGTTTTGCATTAATGGAATAAAAATGCATTCTTGGCAACTCATAGTGTTTTAAATGAGTGGTATATTATTTTTCAGTCTCCCAAATTTGATACCTCCAGTCAGACATCTCTTTTGATGGTAGTGTTTGCATGTTTTAGTATTTCAGATAAATTAAAGTGAGACATACCAGACTTCCAGAGTGTTTGCAGACCCAAGAGAAGAGTCCAGATTGGGGTTTCAAGAGCTGGTATCATTTAGATTCAGTTTTAAATATGAATTCGGAGTTTAGAGCTGAATTTATCTTAATCTGATGATTGTCTCAGTGTAGCCTCAATAGGACACACTTGGTCAATACAGCAGTAATATATAATACTTAAAGCATAGCTGGGGCCACTTTCTTTAAATACAAAACTGCAGTTTGGTACGCAAAGACACATCTTAAGTAATGTAAAGTTTAAAGATAATCCATCTCCTGAAGTTGACACACTAAAAAAGTGCTTTGAACCCAGACGCACTGCAAAATACAGAAAAAGCTTGTACAGACTAAAGCCCAACATGTTATCTTTCACACATTCAGTTAATCACAACTTAGTCAAAACAGCTTTATCCTTTTAAGAATGAGCAAATAAGTCATTTTTTGTCTACTGATCTTCTAAAACAAATGTATGTTCAATGTAAAGAATTATTTTCTGAAATAATAGAAAGAATCTAGTGAAGAAGAAAAGGGTTTTAGTCACAAAAAGTGTTTTAGTCACGAGGGAAACTGAGGATACAGACTCCTACTTAAAGTGCAGGTGGTCAACAAATGGGCAGTTTGTGAGTGACGGGTCACAGTGAACCTACATGTGTCTGTAGAGGAGTGCTTGAGATAGATTTTCTGGGTTTGATGTGCAAACAGAGAGCCACAGCTAGGTGTTCATTGATATCCTCACTGTTAGATGTAGGACACCAGAGTTAGTGAGTTAACTAACAGGCTTAGCTCACATAGCACAGATCTTAAGCTACATTTTCTATTATCTAGCACTGTGTCAAGCTAGGTCAGGTGGGCAGTTAGCTAGCATGACTGGCTAGCCATTGTTGTTGGCAAGCTGGGTTAGCTAGTCAGCAAACTGGGCTGACCGGATGGCTGGTTCAGGCTTTGTGCCCAGGGCTTACTGACTCTTCTTCTGGTTAGCCAGACCTGGCTGATGGTTTCTGGGCAGCTGGTTTTTCAGTCTCTGTACCTCAGTCCGATGGTGTCACTTCCTGTTGTCTGTGGTGGAGTTAGCTGTAGTGTCCGTCTTTGTGGCAGTTTCCTCAGTGTTTCCGGGGGGCTGCACCGCTGTGGCATTAGGCCCGCCCCCATTCTGAAGTGTTTCCTGTTTGTACTGCTGCAAGGCGCGATTGACAGCATCCTCAACCAATCTCTTGCTTACTCTCAGAAGCTCTGCCTCATCAGGTTCAGACCGGCGACGCCCACCTAAGTAGAATAAGCACAATAAAAGCATTTATGATACACTTTTTCATATTAAACTTTAACTTGCTCCCTTATTGTCAGAGATATTCCAAAATATTCCAAAATATGACATTTTTCTACATTGTCCATAGTAGTAAATCCAGTAATATTGCCTTTAAATTTAACTCAGGAAATTATACTATAAAAAGTATTGGAGTACATTCATTCATTTTATATATTATATATAGTTTTAACATCCACACATCCATTATCTATACCCTGTTTAGGGTCATGGGGATCTGCACCTCTCTCTCTGGGTGAAAGGCAGGGGTGCACCTTGGACAGGTCACCAGTCCATCACAGGGCAATGTAACTGTAGTCCATTTTATTTTTATTATAACAGCAAAATAAATTTGGAATTTGAAGTCCCTAATCAAACTGTGGATTTATGCCACCTGACACATTAATACCAAAAATCCCAAAGTAAATTTGTGGCGTTGAGGAGTATTTTTATATAATATCAAGGCCAGTTTCGTTCTTATTCAAGTGTGTTCAAAATGAAAAACAGAAAATAACTATTAATCTGTCAGTGATAAATGGGTATTTAATTACCCATCATAGAGTGAGTCCAGCAACAATAAGCTGAATGTGACAACAATAGAAAAGATGTGACAGTTACAGTGTTGATAACAGATGAGGTAAACAGCCATCTATCAGCGCTTCAATACATGCACTTTGCATTTAATCAACTTCCTGCTGTGTTTGAAAGGAGAATTCATTTAAGAAGCAAAGCTCTTCACCACACTGCTGGTTCTGCTTGTGCTACACTTAAAATGGCAGACAAAAACAGTGCAATAGAGGGGGAGGAAGACTGACATAAAGCCATTTAGAAAAAAAGTAAAATGGGCAGAAAGTCAATAATTCATGTAGAAACACAGGCAGTCAGGCAGCCTATAGGATGGACAGCCAGCACTACGTCATTTACAAAGAGAGTAACAATCACTGAAACATCAAATCTGTCTAAAACACACACACAAGGGCTCAACAATACACTACAACCACTTCAAAATTTGATTATGGAGGACCAACACATATTCCCAAAGCTAATCTTCTATACCACACACAGTTCCCACTGGGCCAATAAATTTGTTTACATTTGAGCGCAGTGTGGTGCCCTATTCATTATAGAAACAGACTACATACAGTAGGAGTGAGACAGTGAGTGAGGATGTTAATGGGTTGTTGAGGTCAGAATCAGATTTATAAAGTGTGACACAGATATTTATTTTTCCATTATGAGCCGGACCCAGTTTTTTTTGTACACATTCCAATACACATTTGCCCACCTGTTAAACTAAATATACACAACACAGTTTAGGAAAGAACTCCACAGGGCTCCTGTAATATACGAATTATTATTAAATTTCTTGACAACTGACTCTTAACTCAATTAAGCCAAGATGCAGCTCTACTTTGGTTTCTGTTACAGTTTTTAGCCACTGGATATGTCAAACCTAAGCAGGTAGAGTAATGCTAGGTATGAATTTAATAAGCCGCAACAATACTCTGCAGGTACCTCCATCATTCAGTTACTGATGATTGATTGTTGGCACATTTGAGGCTATTTTTCATCCTCCGCATTGTGGTGCTCTGTTGTAGCTGCTGCATGAGGCACCAGTGATCATATCACGTTCACAGTCACTGAATTTATGTAACTTAACCATTATCAGGCTTTTGCATCATTCTCTGTGCTCACGTTTGCAGCCACATCCCTTAACATTGCAGTTTGAATGATGAGTGGCTCACAAAAGAATCACCTGCACGTTGCTTCATATGCTTCGTAGTGGGCGACAGTGTAAAAAGCCACAGTAGAAAATATTTGTTTCAACAGTAACAAACGACATCAGCTGTCTACAGCAATCTGTGGCTTCACATGCTTTCAAAATGGCCTTGGCTGTATCTCCCTCCTTCTCCTTACATTTTCTGACTTTCTCTGCACTGTCAGTTCAAATAAAAGCATTTAAATCAAAAACAGACACTGAACATATAAGAGAAGCTTTTAAAAAAGTAAAGTTAAAAAAATGAGCAATGGTTATTCAGACTTTTTTTGAAAAGGTATTAGTACAATTACACAGCTCCAGGTGATTATTGGAAAATGCATTTTGATTGTGTGATCTTTAGTAATCAATAGGATAAATGCGGTTATCCAGAGGTTGCAGAAAGTAATCACAATATTGATTATCCTGATTTCGACTGTTCTGAGGGATTACATTACAGAGCACAATTTTAGGCTGTAATCAGAGGTCGATTGTATTTGGGCCTTCTTATTTGTGATTGTAGACATATGGGGAGAACACATACTTGAGCGTTTGGCACGAAGTGGACTTTGAACCAAATCTGCAACACAAGCACAAACATCAAATATTAAATAAAAGACACATCAAAACAGATTTTTTAGTGTACAGTCCTCAAAGCCTTTTTGTCTTTAACACAAGGGGGACAGCAGTGATTAAGATAAAGATCAGGTTTAAAACTGTAGGCTACAGTAAGTAGTAACAATATGGTTGAACTGATATCCAAATCCTCTGGGCTGTCATACTGCCAGAGTCCATAGTGCATAAATACACTGCAGATGTCCAGTTTTTGTGGCTGAGAGTAGGTCCTGAAAGCTATTAGACAGCATAATTTGTTACACTAGTCTGCACATTTAGAAAAAAAAAACATGAGCACAATAAAAAAAATCCTTTGTCAGGAATCTAATTATAAAGATGGACGAAATGCAAACGCAAAAAACCCCTCTGTGTACTTTAGTTGAGGCAGCACTTTAGAGAATGAACTTTCAGATGGTTGACTACTCTTTACTCCTGCTGTCATCAGTATCCATAAAATATTTTCAGCTTGTAACTTTGACCCTACATGAATAGACTTAGTCAAAGGTCTGTTTAAAGGGTTGTGTGTCTGTGAGGAAATCTTTTTATCTGCCTGTTTGAATCTTGTGCTGACAGCCTGAAGGCCTTTACAAAGCAGTCCTCTGTACCTGCTAACACACACACACACACACACACACACACACACACACACACACACACACACACACACACACACACACACACACACAGATAAGCCTTTCAGACTATGGATAGACTGATCAGCAACAAGGTTGACAGATGCAAAGATTTTTCTTTCTCAGCCTATCTCTGTCTCACACTACAAAAACATTTTCTTACACAGTGCACCCACAATTTCTCTAAGTTTATATCCTCACTCTGTTGCTCTATCGTCTAGATCTTTCAAACTACCTCCATCTCTACCACTCTGCCTCCAACCTCTTCTCGTCTTTACTTTTTCCCTGTCTTTTTTTTTTTTTTTGCTGGCTCTGTTGTCATGGTGACAGGATGAGAACCAGACAGGCACTTCCAACTTTTAACAACACAGAGGTTATCGACTTCCATTTGTTTTGTTTTTTTTGGCAGGTTTCACTATAACTGTTCTCTTCTCTCAGATCTGCTCAACCTTCTTGCCTCACTGTGTTTTTAGTTCATCTTCATCGTCATTTGCTCTCTGGCATGTCTCAAGACCAGTTTCCAAGTATCATTTCTGAAGACCCGCTCTGTGAACTGACATCTTTCCTGCTCCACTGTAGATTTAAGATAAGAAAACAGCAGTGGAGTAAATGTGAGTAATCTGAAAACCTTATACATTAAAATGTATAAGGACCAGGAGATAAATGACTGTGAGATTTAAATGTGCATAATTATAATATACATTCCTTATTTCATCACTATGCATTACATTACTGAGCCATAGCCTCGCTCACTGTCATGTTACTTCATATACAGCCAGACTAAACCTCCTAGGCTTCCAGCTCCCTGTCGTGCATTAGTCCAGGATGTCTTCAGTCCAAAAGCAATAATATGGTAGGTTGTGTTTTCATTGTTCTGTCAAATCATGTAATCATGCATTGGTGGGATAACAATGTCAGTCTGTTAGCTCTAAAATAACTTGACCATTCTTTTTTACGCTTGACCTTAAAATTTACTTTTTCCACCCATCCATCCATTTTCTATACCCGCTTATTCTTCTAACCAGGGTCACAGTGATCTGCTGGAGCCTATCCCAGCTCTCTTTGGGTGAAAGGCAGTGGTACACCCTGGACAGGTCACCAGTCCATCACAGGGCCACATAGAGACTGGACTGTGGGAGGAAACCGGAGTACCCAGAGCAAACCCACTTAAGCACAGGGAGAACATGTAAACTCCACACAGAAAGGCTGGGTTGCGAACCCATGACCTTCTTGCTATGAGACAACAGTGCCAACCACTTATCCACCATGCTGCCTCCATTACTTTTTCTCTGACCAAATATGCAAAACACTAAAAACATTTCCACCAAGGGTTCATGTGAAGTGCTAATTAGCAATGTTGGTAAGAACACGCTGTACTAAAAACGATAAACAGTGTAAATCACCTCATTATTCACTGCTGTTCATTGCAGCAATGCATCAATGCAGCCTCACAGTGCATATGTCTGGGGGTCTACCCACAAAATTAAAATCTGTCATTGAACTGTCATTCAATTTTCCAACAGTTAGGTTTGTTACAATTGCCAAAGATTAACTTTTATTCAAAGTACTAAAATTAACAATTTGGATTTTCCAAACATTAAGTCACGCCCTCTCTTCCATCTCTGTCTTGGCTTGTAATCACTCAGAGAGGCAGAAAGTTTGAAATGTTGGTGTACAGATGCTGGGTTTAGGACTAAGGCTACACACTGTGAAGCTGTACAATGTCGAGTGACAACTACTGTCTGTTACTTCTCTCGGCGTCACCCGCTCCGCTCTGCTTTCCACCGATCTGCTCTCTTACCCTGGCAAATGTTCTGCTGCGATTTATTTTGTGCTATGTCAGAACCTCTTAACACCATTACTTCAAACTTCCTTATACACCTGTGTATCTTGTGCTCTTGCAACATTTTCCTCTAGATACTCAAAAGCGTCTACTTTCTTGACTGGATCAGATCTGATGTTCTTCGGAAGTCGGCCAAAAATATTTGGGCTTTCAGTATTTTTGCACTTTTCCAATGGAGGGAGCAATTTATAATATTCATTTCCAGCTGAGGACAGCCACTGTGGTAATGATATGCTCATAGAAGCACTTCACATCTACATGCAGCATCAAAAAGACCCATAGTAAAAACCTGAATTCACTGGAACCAGCAGCCTAAATGATTATATTTATATCCACCCTAATAATTTGCTTCTATGACTAATTTCTTCTTACTCCAAAACAGCTGATTTCCTGAAAGCTCTAGCAGAGAATTCGGCTGAAAATTAATGCAGCATATCTGGTAAGGGGAGGATAAAGCAAAAGAAAAAACAGTGTAGACTACAGTACAGTACGTGTATGTGAGGAAGAGGAGAGTAAGAATATTTGAGCAACATGAGGACCTTCTTAATGGTGACTTGAGGGGGGAAAAAAGCAAAGAAAAAATAAACATAAGGAAAAATAAGGGAGAGAGAGCATTTGAGGACAGAGCAGGAGACTGGAGGGGAAATGAGAAAGAACAGACCCTGAAAAAGAAGTAAAAGATGTGGAGCTGTGGGCCCTGATGTTGGGGCGGTTTCCTGAGGAAATACCAGAGCTGCACACAGACTAGATACACTGACAAGATACACTAGATACACTGTAATCTAGATAATCCACGTTCCAGCTACAAACTTCTTAAAGACAGGTTATTTATGGATTATTATTCAATCGTAGGTTTGCTGTTTGTGGTTTATTACAAAATGCAAACACACTTTCCCTAAATACATGATGAACATCATCAGGATATCTCACACGTTCTCAAAAGGAAGACTAATCTAGTCAATAAAATCAACAAACCTGAGCTGTAACCATTTGTCCTCATCAAATGCACTGTGAGTGAACTCTATTCTCAGAAATGCACCCAGGACACTGCATTGAAGGGTGTTTAATGTATAAAAATAATAATTTAAAGAAAGTGAAAGCAAGTGACACTAGCATTAAAATTCTGCAGATCGATACAGCACTCATCTTTCAACTCCCAACTCACTGTGTTAAGTAACTTACAAGCAGTGACTTATTCAGCTCAGTACAATCCCACTGTAGCTAAATGTGGTATTTTATGGTTTCTGTAGGGGGTTCAATGTTATGAGTGTTTTTTTTTTATTTTTTATTTTTATAAAATCACTTTACAGAATCAAAGCAGCACAAAGAATCACATGACTCTGCCTTCTAGCCTCACCCTTATCTTTGACACCGAACTGGCTTATTTTTATGATAAATACCCACAAATGTCACCTACTAGAGAAATGATGTGCTGAAGGATACTTTCTTAAAGATCAGAGAACATCTGATCTAGTTCTGAAACCTGTCCAGCTTAAACGCAGACACTGGCTGTGATCCAGGCAGACATTGGCACAAACAGCTGGGAGACAAAGGCATTTAAAAAAAATTAACATCTCTTATTGATTGTGCCTTAGAAATCAGACACTGAGCTTTTTCTGTTTGTCTTTGCAGAACAAAACCTTAGTCTCTTATATCCTTAGCCAAGCTTCAGGGCATGTGAGCCATAATTTAAAGCCAGCTGTGGATTCCTCGGGTCCTGACACGGAGGAGGAAGCAGCCAGTTTTCAAGGATGGCTTTTTATTATTATTATTTTTTTATAACTGACCCAACTCAGTGAGCTGTCGTTGGCTCTTAGACTCACAGACTAGAATTTTCAAGCACGGCCAAAGAATAAATATTTCAGTGACTTTATATTTCTTTGAAAAAGACACTGCATGGCAATTGAAGAAGAAAGGGTTAACACAGAGAGCCAACAGAATGAAAGAAGAAAACTTGGCAGAGAAAACTGAATGGGAGGGAAAAAACGATGAATTAAGCAGTCGCATGCATCTCTTCCCCTGACTCTGCTCTCCTCCCTGTTCTGATCTAAACTCTCTCCACCTCTTCTTCTGTTTTCACCCTCTTTCTTTGTGTGTAACTCTCTCCTTGAGAACTCCCATATGGGAACACACAACTTTTAACCATTTTTATTTTGTGATTCCACAGTTGTGCAAACCTGGACCGCTAAAAGGAAAACATTCTTCCCATCTGATCCAGGTCCTTTCTGTCCTGCGCATACACTGTTAATGGAGGTGAACAGCTAAATACAGTGGCCAAACAGAGGCTGAACCATCCCTCATCTGCTTACTCCAAGGAAAGCTGCCTTTATTTGACCGAAGGGACAAATAAACTGAGATAAGAGTATTAATGAAGGTTAGGTGCAAACCCTTCCAGTGCTATGAAAAGAGTGGTGCCATTTGGTTATGCATATATCCATAAAGCCCACAGGGACCAACATGGCATGTGCAACAGCACGGAGTAATAACCACTTTAAGCATAATGTTTAACATATTTGCAAAATGTCCTCAGTTAATTGTAATTCTGCTGACTGAGGTAATACAGCGTTTTTAAGAAGAGTAAACATTCACAAGCTCTCAGAATGAAAAAGTGAAAATACCTGACGGTGGCTTAACAGTTTACGCAGTTTTTTTTTAAATTGTTCGTTATAGCCGTGTTCTTTATTATTCTTTAATTTTGTTTTTTCGACTGCTGTCACCTTGGACTTTCAGAACTTCTAATCAACAGTATCAACAATTTCCCCGACATTTAATTAACTGAAAAATGAAGGGACAAATTAAAGTTATGTACTAGAGGAGAAGCTAAATTCTATGACTGGATACACAACCTGCGTATAAAGATCACGGTGACTTTAGATTACTCATTCCAGCAAATAATGTTTTTAACGAATCCTACCACGCTAATCCAATCTTCAACTACACTGTTCAAATCGACTATAAATACACATTACATGCTGAACTGACCCAAATTAGTTTTTTTCCCCCTCCAAGTGAGTCAGATCTGATACCTTCCACAGATGTGTGAACAAACCACATCATTTTTTTAGTAAAAGATTTGTACTTTTTAATTGCACTTAAATCCGATTCATATCCAATGTCTTGCCATTGATGGTGCATTTGTCTAGAATGTGTGTTTTTCACCTACAGCCTACTAACACCCTTGTGTGACATCTTGTCATTTCGGTCATGGTTTCAATTCACACACAGACACGATGCTTGCATGCACCCACACGTACATGCACGTCTTGCTATGCTCACAAGGATGACTGTCACTACATCACAAGGGTAGCATCTGATCTGCAATACACAACTCCACCTCTTTGTTTACATCTCTCCTGGACTTGGACTAACTATCACCATTTCTCCTTAAGCCCATTCACTTGTTTCTCCTCTCATTAGTTTTCATTCACTGCATTACTGGTTCCCCTTCTCCCTCCATCTCTCTCCACGCAGAAGTAGGGCACAGTGGCTCGACTGTTTATAGCAATGCAGCTGCAAGCAGGGGGAGAGAGAAAGGGGGATACATTGGGGAAAACACAGGAGGGAGGAAAAGAAACAGAGTCAAGCAGGATCATGGAGCTCAAAGTATTGTGTGTGCATGCAACCCAGTTTAATATTTCTTGCCCCCAACCCCCAAAAACACACACACACACACACACACACACACACACACACACACACACACACCACCTATTTTCAGAATCAAGATTTCAGCCAGTGTCAAGAGTCTGCATTTATGACAGGACAAGCAGCATAATCAGAGTACACACTGTACAGGCCAGTGAATCGTTTTATTACTTTATATCACTGTTTAATCATTAATCTAACCATTGGGTTAACAGCAGTGTTAGTCTACAGATACAACATATTTTTTACTATTAATAAATAAGTTGCCAAGAAAAATATTATAAAACTACACAAGTGTAGTGTACTTGTGTCTTTAACAAACTATTACTTTCTATTAGTTCAAGCATCTAAACAAGATCAATTTTAATTTCTTGCACTAGAATGAAAACTGGCACAAACATGCAAGTAATACAATTTACTTGCCCAGATACTACAGGGAAAACTCTCAATTGCAGGTTAATTAAATAAAGCCTGCCTTTTACCTTAGCTAATCTAACTATACTGCTAAAACAGCGTGTGAGTTCAGTTTGAGACAGTAGGTGCCTTGTATTGGCATTCAATATGTCAGTCTCATGCTGTTACAACGCAGTAAATTACCTGTGATTCCATACTGTCCCAAAACTGATGATTTTTGCAGTAATATAAGTGTAACAAGTTCTACTCAAATGTAGTAGCACGAAAACTGAGATGTACATTCAACCAAAACCTAAACTAACGTACACTACAGCTGCTACTGAACAATGAGAGAGAAATCGCTGCCTAAAGCTCTAATCAAACCACAGGCTGCTTTGGTAAATATCTTCTAGGCTCATTCCAACTCATATGAGCTGAAGCAGCAGAGACAATTCTCCCTCTATGTCGCTGTCATCTACTGCAAAATTTGCACCTCTGCTTTGGCTCTTTATTTAACCATTTAAAATTCCCTTTAGCTAACCACTGATGTTGTGTAACAGCATACGTCAGTGCTCAAACAACTCTCATCCAGAAAGAATTGGGATTGTATAGATGTGAAGATATCTGACTAATCTGTGCCACATGGTCATCTACCCCCCCCAGAAATGTGTACTTTAGCTATACACTTCCTATGTGATTCTGCTTTAATGGATATTGTTCAAAATACTCAGCAACGTAGTATCGACGACAGACTGTAGCTGCCTAGATCAGTAAATGACTACCCACTCTCTTATTCTGGTAGTCAGGGTTCGTAAGCTAAACATTTGGGCTCGCAACACTCACAACCTAAAGCAGGTAATGACACTTTGTCATCATTCACACACATCGTGTTCCCAAACACCATAAACCACCACAAGCTGGCAAACAGTCGTCTCAACCAGTCTTGCATCGGTTGCTAGTATGTTTGCTCATTGCTAATTCAAAAGCAAAATCCTTATTCCTAAATCATACTCATAAAAGAATCTTAAAAAGCACCAATATGCCCAAGAATGGAACAAAAATTTCTTTTAGCCCCCTCATTTCAAAGACTCTCGATGTGTGATTTAGGTACCAAGTGGAGGTTTCAACCACTAAAGGTTCTACTGAGCAATTCTGTTAACAAGTGAGTCTGTTTACTGTTTCTACTGTGAACACAAGGATGCGATTAACAACCTGCTGTCAGGTTCATGCTATTCCACTAACTGACTCTTGGTGGCAGTGAGACGCACAGATTTGCTTACAAAGGCAGTGAAGAAGAAAATGGCAAGCTGGCAAACGTACCTAAACAATGTATGGTTTAAAGTATTTTCTTTGTGATTTAGCAAACGTTTGAAGAGAAAGGAACTGTATTCATTCACGTTTGTTAGACCTGTTTTGACATGAAACACTGAACAGAAATATAATTTTTGTTTCTTTATAAGAAAATGACACAGTGCTCCTTTAAAATTTTCTTGTGTACTGGATAAGAGCAAACTTTGAGTTTAGCACTCACAGCTGATATTTGCTAGGGGATTTATTACTATTTTATCTTGCTGCAGAAGCTCATAAACCACAAGCTTGACAGAGCCTCTGGCAATGAGACAAATACACATATAAGACACCAGACTAAGTACAAGGGAAATTACATGATCATACTCAGTCTTATACACATTGTCCTTCTACAGGTCACACACAACCATGCATCTAGCTGTGCATGGACAACTGACACACAGAAAGGCACAGACACAGTGCACAATATATTCCTACACTAGATGCACAGTCCCTCCTGACAGACCACCACTGAGTATATCAATCCAACTGCTTTCTCCAACAACACACACCCACGCAGGGAGACTGGAGCAAGAGACACTTACTGATTTTCTCCTCGGCTTGGGAAAAAGGGAAGCAGCACAGCTGACCCATGGCGCCTCCTTCCCTTATCTCCTGTTCCCCTCTCCCTGTTGTTACCCCTCTTTTTCCTCTTCCTCTTGTTCTAAGCCAGATGGAATGAGAGTCCTGCTTCTTCCCTTGTCTCCCACTCTTTATCCACCCTCAAAGGACAGATGCACCCGGTGAGGATGGAGGCAACCCAAAAAGAGGAAAAAAAAAAAAAAGAACCTCCCTTTCCCTTTCCCTGTGTGCAGCCTGAACAAGACGAAGCAAAGCGGCAGACGCTGAAAAAAATGCACGAGTGGCTCCTTGCTCTTGCTCTACTTTGCACTGACACAGGGAGGAGGGGTGTATACGTGTGTGTAGCAAGAGAAGGAGAGGGAGAGAGGGAGAGAGAAAGAGTGGGAGAGCTGGAGTGTGTGTAGGAAACAAAAAACACAAAAAGAGTAATTTTATCATGTGTGTGAAGTGGGGAAAGCGGAGGAGGTGTGTGTGTAACTAGATGGGGACAGAGGAGGATGGGTGTATTGTGTGAACAAGCTTGAATTAGTGTATATTCAAGAAGGAGAGAGTGAGCATGCTTAGGAGTGTGGTAAGTCTGTAGAAGAAGAAAAAGGAGCAGTATATAAGAGGAGCCAGCAGATAATACTGTGTATGTGTGGAAGGGGAGGGAGGCTACAGGCTCCGCCTCTCCTCGTCATTGTAGCTTGAATAATGGTTGTTGAATAGCCGGCAGCTGCAGTCTGCTCGTTTCTCGGTTATTTATGTGACCTGCATACTGCGTTGTAGCAAATATCCCCAAAGATTAGAATCATGTACTAAAATTCATTGTTAAAAGTAGGTCATTTCTGTTATTTCTCTAATTCTCCCCGCCTTGAATAATTTGGGCTTTATTTTACTCACGCACATAATGACTAATGCTCATTATAACCACATGAAGCCTTAAGGCCTCGAAACTATAATATATTTAAGCAAAATAATATTTTGATATGTCCAGAAAGGTTATTTTAAATGTTGAAGCAAGCGTCAATGGACAATACATTTTTTAGCTATGCTTACTAAGTCAAAGTCATCGTTGACGATTTGCTGCCCTTGAATTACATCATTACACAAACTGATGCACAGCTTTTTTTTTTTTTTTTTAATTCTTGGCCCTAATTTATTTAGGAGATATCATTCACTTGTTGATTTTTGTACATTCGCCTGCCAAACATATTTGGCCACACTTAGTTAAACAATCGAAAAACATGGCATTATGAGTGAGTAAACAGCGAGTGGCTTAGTGTGTTCTCGCAGTCCTACACCAGTCCACAACTATTCCTGATCAGTTTCTCTCTCTCGTCATTAATATTTATTGCCATGCCTCGATAATCCTGCTGCACAATGTTAACAGTATCTCCTGAGTAGTTGCATAATATCTGGTTAATCTGGATGTAATATATGTTGTAGTGCCTGATCTCTCTCAGCTCAGCGTCAGCATCAGCATCAGCACTGCACTCTGATGCAATGACCCCAAACAAGTTCCCACAGTCGGAGCTTGGTTTAGTCTGGCAGCATGAGGTGCTAACGCTGATTGAAAACTCTATTCCAACAGAGGAAATATCACTTTCCTCTGCTGTGGCATTAAGCACTATTCTACTATTGGTCCAATGAAGATAAAGAAAACAAAGACCAAAACAAATCATCTGTCTCTGAAGTGAGAAAAGTTATAGTTTTTACAATATGAAGAAATCAACATCCAACTCATATTACAGATACAATTTAAAACCTTGAAACAATTATTCACTGCTGTATTTTGTAGCTGTGTGTATACCTCTATGAAATGAGGAGGGTACAGGTACTGTAGAAAGGTGATTACAGGCAGTGCTTTTCAACCATACAGCCTCAGTTCAAGCCTTCTCAACAGCCCCCTTCAGCAGCTCTGCTGACGAGTCCTTGAGTAAAACAATGAATCTCCACCAGTTCCAGAGATGCTTTTCTGTAGCTGCATGTGCACAATTCAACACAGAAGGTCTAGTTAAAAACACTCTGCAGGGTTAATGGACTATTACAAACAAGGGGGTAAAGGGATGTGAATGTGAAGACGTAGGGGGATATAAAAGCACTAAAAAACACACACGAGCACGGACACATTGTAGGGCATCGTGCACTGAGCTCAGCTATGTGAATAGACAGTGGAGCCCTGTCTCCAGCATTCAGCTCACAGCTGCCACTTTACACACACACAGCATGCAGCTGCAATGACTGCTATTTGTGGACCTGAAATGTTGTCATTGACAAGGCCCAGTAGCAACTGTCAGTTATTACTGTACCTATATGTGTGTATGAACATGTGGATCACCCCTGTATACAAAGACATAATGTAAATGATTTAACCATAAAACAGGTCAGGGACTATTCAACCCAGGAAACTTCAGCAACATTACACTCTTACTTAAGCACTGCAATGCAAAGAGAGACAGATGGATAAGAAAACACTGCAACAATGTTGACTTTGTTCAGTTGAAGGTCAATAATGGTGCCTCAGTAGTTAGTCACAAGACACGTTATGCACACAAAGAGAAGAAGACAACCACATATTAAAGGAAACGGAGACTTCAGTCTACTCTTGTGATTTGGCATTTCTGTTTATCATAATTCCAACATGAATAATTCACTGTAGATGTGCCAGCATGCACACATACACAAACAGGCAATGAAGACACCATGATGTGCTCTTCCTGCTCTTCCCTTGTTGTCACTTACAGTAGAAGCCTGCCATGTGGCTGCATTATCACCATGCAAAGTCTGGGACACTGAATCCATGTCACAAAGAAAACATTATTTATATGCATCACACATTTCAGCGAGGATTTAACTGAAGAACACCCAGTAAACAAACATCGTAGGATGAGGCATGAGAGTTTTCCAGTTGGATCATAAACTGCCAATTTACAATTAAATTACCAGACAACTACATGTCATGTAGCTGTAGCTAAAAGATTTAAAAGCCTGTTTGCATGTTTCTCATGCATCTATGCACAGATACAGTGAAATCCACAGGTCATGTTATTCACCATTTTTGTTATATTTAATTAATTTTGATGAGCTTAATGTAAATCTGCATTTTTCACATGCGTTCATGCTCCGTCAGCGTTTATTCACACTCCACTGAACATCGAACAGTGTCCATTCAGTTCCTAGCTGAGCTGAATGCGGCAGCCTGGCAGCTAGTTTATTTGCTCATCGGGAGTGTTCAGGTTGTTAAAACAACAAATGTTTGAACAAAAAATGGTTATTTTTACATTCTGTTCTATTTCACAAACAACACGAAGACTTACAGATGTGAAAACAACATGTTTCTAGATCAGGTCTGGCTGCTTTACAGAGATGCAAGATGAGCCACATTAGCATCCTGCACAATTAGTTCATACTAAAATGTTTGACAGACCTCAACTAAATAAGTCTTCAATATGGTCAAGCAGAGTAAAATGTTCAGAGAAAATGAGAGAGAAACAGATTGAGAAAAATATGTAAGTGGGTTTCATTTGATTGTCATCATATTTGACAGTTCTCCCTTTCTAAACCTCTATCCAATCTTCCTTTGCCTGTTGCCCTATACTCTACTATTATTCCTCTAATTTTCTTTTCATTGCGCCATCTGACTCCTTCACCCAAGACCCATGTCACCCTCCTTCACCCTTGGTTTAATATCAAACTTCAATTCGCTCGCCTGTTTAATGTCACGTTCACTCAGGCTATTTTCACTTCGCTGTTTGTCTGGTCATCGTATCTCCCTCTTCTCATTCTCATTATTTTTCTCATTCTACTTCTCCCATAAGCCTATTCTCTTCCCCTCTGCCTACCCTTTTCTCTTCCCATACTCATTTATCAATGACCAGTGAAATCAAGTCCCTTTTAAATGAGCTCAACTGATTGCATTAGTGCTGTACATATAAATGCCAGTGATGCTACCTTTCCAATGGTTCACTGACCTTTTCATAGTTCAGCGACAAATCTCCCAGATCTCAATTACATCCCAGATGCTGAAGTCAACAATTTTCTTGACACACTTGCTCGCAATTACAGCTTAAACCCTATGACAGAAATGCAGCATAAGCCCTACCACTGCCACTGGTGAGTTGCCATTGTTACAATTCGAAATTAATCTTTTTAAATTCAATCTATGACTAACTCTCCATTTGTTGGATTACCACTAATATTTCCTCCTCTCAAACAGCACTGATGTCAATCATACAGTTATGTCCAGCAGTGCCTTTCAGGCTATGCAGTCACTTTAGGACTCAATCATGTTAAAATGCTGTGCTGCCATCCCCAAACAAACTTTGGCAACAGCTCTGTGAACGGAGATGGATATACAGTGTGCAGCACTACACCAGACCTTATTCAGATGCCCTCTCTAGAAAAATCAAAAGAAAACGGGAGGCAAGGGAAATGGTCTACTAATGAATTATTAGAAAGCACGTCAGTAATGATGTACCAATCTTTCCATCAGGGACATTTACATTACTTTTACATTTAGGGCAACAATAATACCTGGATACTGTTAAACTGATTTTTTACTCCTCAATTCAGGTCTTTCAAATAAAGCCCTCTCCTGAGTCAGTATTTCTCCAAACAGAAATTAGCCCACATACATGTAAATGAGTGAACTGCGTCATCTGGCTGGTGACTGCAAAATGAGCACTGCCAAAGACTCATTTATTAGGAAAAAGCCACACAGTACACTCCGTACAGAAGTGAGTGACCTTATCTCAATAAAATACCAAAAGGTCACAGAGCAATAAACCACCTTCATCTGTCCATCTGTTTGTGCTGTGCCTTTGTGCTGCTGTGTGTTTGTGTCTGAGGGCTTCTGTGTGTATATGAATCTGCTGTCAATGTATGTTTCTGCATGCAAAGCTGTGAGTGTGTGTTTTATACTGTAAATACCAACAGGCCACGACAGGAGCTGCAGTATACCTGCCAGCCTACTAAAAGAGTATTATCTCACTTTTCAGTTCAAATGGAAATGTCACACTGACCACTTGCTTGTGTATGTAAGAAAACAAACATGTAAAAATGTGTTCCTAAAGCCATGACATTTCGTATTTTCACTCTTGTTTCATTGGCCTTTCAACTACCAAGCTGCTGCCAGCTGGCTTGATACAAAAAAAGCATATTTTCAGGCTAACTGAACAGAAAACCGTTTTTTTCCTAACAGTTTCCCCAACAAATACAATCTGAAGTGACATGACAAGTGATAACAAGACTTGTTCTCACAGCATGGATCTATTATCTATTTCACATATACACACACTTCTTCAATTATCTCCATTGTATTGGTTGCATTAACTTCACATTCTAGCAGAGCAGTGTGTGGAAACAAAAGAGTCTTTTCCCAGCGACCTTGTTCTGAATTACAAACATTCAAACATCTGTCTAAACAGAAATGGCAACACAATATTTCATGTGCTTTCTTCGTCACTACACAGAACAGAGAAGACAGAAAGCAGAAGGGACAACATGTGATAAAGTTGTAATCACAATCCAAAACCACAGTGTTGCAGTTATTATCCTTTTATAATTATACTGAAACTAAATCAGCATCTGCTATCAGCTCTACAGTGAGTGAGTGTTAGCTCATTATTTTGCTGTACAGTCTGCAGCTTTACTTCACTGTTCTCACACTGCTGCTTTCAGCTGCAGCAGGCAGAGGTTTTCAGTGAAAAAGCTTTAAAACCCCATTATACGCTACCTGCTCAGCACCAAACAGTCAAACTAGTTGGGGATCATAGTGCAGCATTTATCAGCTACAGATCCAGATGTTTCCCCCAGGAGTTGGTGTAAAACAAAAAGCAAGCCATTAGAAAAAACAGAAAGTATGTGTAAATAACATTAATTAATACTGCAGCGTTGTTTGCTGTCAATCCATATTGAGATTATAATAACTTCAATAAGATTATATGCCCATCGAGCACTTAATAATATATAGTATGCCTGCTAACTTCAATTATTCATGTCATTAGCAATTCTCTCAGTCAAATCCGTGGAACTGTTGGGTGAGAAGTCAACTCTTTATTCCCTGCTGTATCAGTGTCTACAGTGAGCAGCAACACTGCTGTGTGCTGGCTGAGTAATTGCTCTCCTGTGGAGAAAGTGATGCCACATACTGCTCATCATGTGTTTTTGACTTCAAACTATAGAGATTTGAAGCTTTAATATGGATGTTGGCCATTCTCAAACCATGTCTTCAGACTGAAGGATGTGTTTTGTGTAGAGCTGTTTTACATCCATGTTGACACATTTCCAAAGTCAGATTACAGAATATTTTTTTCATATAGGTATGACACTTCTCTGAAACTTTTGCCAAAGTTAAACTGTTTTGATTACAAATCAATATGTATTGTAACTCTAAAGTATTACCACTGTAGGTTATAAGTCTTAAAACAAGAAAGTTGCAGGGACTGAACTGAGCAATGGTATAATTCATTTCTTATGGAGTCACCTCCTCATTTTTAAGAAGCCACTTGTGCTATTTCTTATTATCTTAACCTTAAATTGTTGGTTTAAATCACTTATGCAACTTCAATCACAGATAGCAAGCACTATGAGCAACACTCAGGTTTAGACATAGTTCTGTCATTTCAAAGAACTGCATGCAGTTCTCAATTTTAGTTCTCTTGCATTTATATGTATGCATTGTTGTGGAAAAACACTTGGCAGAAACAGAAGCCTTTTGATGACGAGAAGTGTGAGGTAAGCATCCCCCTGCACCGTCTCTCACTCCCCCACACACACTGTCACTCTTTGTCTCTCACACAACCCAGTGATCCACAAAACACTGTGACAGCCTACTTGCACTCCTGTAGACAGCTCCCAACACACACACGCACTATCACACATCCATGTACACACAGCAATTAATACATCCATTTGACAGAGACACTTGGGAAGCCTCTGCTAATCCATTATATATTGTAAACTGTTGATGCACATGTGGAGATATTCATAAATCCTGTTAACTCCATGCTAACTATGTTTATTAATTTGTATGTAGATTAGATACTAGTGCTCCTTAAAGACAAACGTACGTAAACATGATTTTCAAAATTTTGAGATGGTACCGTCAGCGTGATTTTTCGTAATGCATTGGCCATGTCTATAGTATTTCAATTACAGAACATCAAATCAATTTTTAGCCATAATAATATAAAATTAAGCTTTCTTTTTGCTAAAGCTATAAAAAATACTTACCTTGGTTTGTCTGTTGGTTTTCAGAATACTAGTCATGTGATACAGGCCATAGGTCACATTTTTGCCTCCAGTTATTAGACGAAAACGTGACCTATTTATACCCCTGGCAAGCTATTTTGAAGTACTAGGCCATTGAAGGGTGGCAGAGATGAATTAGGTTTTTATTTTATTATTGTTATTGTACACCTTTCAATATTAGCAAGACATGTTACCTTCAAAGATCTATTCAGATACATCATTCATACTGCAGATTTCATTTTTAAATGGACACAAATGCCATTTTTCTCCTCAGTAACTCAACAACCCATTATACAAGCTGAAAACTAATTCTTACTTTTCTGTACATTTATTCAAATCAAAAACTGTAAATGTCATTTACAGAAGTATTGTGCCTCTAAATTCGTTACTTTGTAGAAGACCCTTTGTCTTGTTGGTAAGGCTTCTACAAGCTTTGCACATTTGATTTGAGCAAGAAGACCCTTTTTTTCCTGGTAGATCCGGTCATGCTCAGTCAGACTGAATGGAAAGCACTGTAAAACAGCCATCTTCAGGTCACTCCTGTTCTGTGGGGTATAAGTCTGGGTTTTGGCTGGGCCACTCAAGAACAGTCGGAAATGTGTCATGAGGAAAAGCTTTGTCTTACATGGATGCTTCAAATCACTGTCATCCTGAAAGGTGTACCATCACTTCAGTCTCAGGTCATGTACATTCTAGAGCAGCCTTTTCTTTTGCTTTCTGTGTTCAGCTGCATTCATCCTTTCCTCAATTCTGACCAGCCTCTCTGTCCCTACTGACAACCAATGTGATGTGGCAACCAACATGCTTTACCATAGGCATGATATGAGCCAGGTGATGAGAAGTAGCAGTCGCTAGACACAGTGCTTGGAGATCTGGCTGCTTTACTCAGGTTGGATGGATGGTCAACTCTAGGAAGTTGTCTTTAAATGTCTTTAATTTCACAGTTACTGAGGACATTGTGCTCCTGGGAACACTCAAAGCTTCATGAAAGGTTTATACTTTTGCCCTGGTCTATGTCTTTTTATCACATAGCTCTCCGGAGAGTCCCTTTGACTCCATGGTTTACACAGGTCTGTGTCTTCACTCCTAATGGGTTAGTACGTCCAGTCAATTCAATTTTCCAAAGGTAGACTCTAATTCAAATTTTAGACACAACTAAAGGTAAATTGAACAGGATGCACACAGTTTTGAGTGCCACAGCAAATGGTCTGAACGCCTTCAGAATTAAAGATCTGAGTCATTGATTTGCAAAATGACATTTGCAAAAGAATCAGAAAATCTTTTTCCACTTTGTCATGATGGGTTATTTAGTGCACGTTAACGGGTAAAAATGGCAACTTTATCCACTTATGTTAAATCTACAACACAATACAGTGTGCAAAAAGTCAAGGGACCTGAATAGTTTCTGAAGCAAGTACATTTTTCTTTGAATGACAACAAAACATTTTAAATAATGCTGGTTAAAACAATGATTTTTACATCTCTTTCAGACAGTTCTCTTTAGCAAACAAGAGATATTGTATGTGCCACCTTCACTGCTAATTAATCTTTACAGTCACAGTTCTACACTTGCTGCATCTCAAATCTGTGTGTGGGGTGTTTTTCTGTGGCAATCCTTGATGACACGATGTGTAACAAAGAGCAGCTGTGCAAAATGTGATTATGCCAAATAATTTTATCTAGATGAAACTGATGCATTCATAAAGTAATCCTTTAAAAGCCTGTTTTCCCTAGCTCCTATCATACTGTTACAATCCCGCAGCATTAGTTGGACACTAGGAGCACAAAGATTCTGCCAATTTGGATACGCCCCAAGTCCCACAATGGTCAGCAGTGCCATTTGATGTTCATGTGGAGCTACACAGTAACATCAACTGCTAGCAGAAAAGGCACAATATAGAAATCTGTTGATCTAGCTTTGCAAACCAGTCATCTGATTTATGCCAGACTGTGAACCACAGTGCAGTGACTCACATTAAATTGAATATAACCTCTAGCCATTTACAACCTGCAGACAAAGATAACAAGAATGTGCTTAGTTCTTCCAATACAGGCAGAATAAATCTACTTGGTCCATGTCAATTTGTAAGAAAAAGCAAACCATTTTCTTCAGGTACAGCAGAGGATATTCATACATTTACATCAGCTGTTGAACTTCTCAAGCCCTCAGTACTGTCCTCTTTCAGTGGCCATTAGAGCTGCTAATTCAGTGCCAAGTTCTGAAAGAACTGGCAGGGGCATAACGTCTAAACTGGGTAGTAATGTCTAAAATGGAAATGAGCTCTTGTGTATCCTCACAGTGTTTGAGGTCAGTGCCCCTTTTAGCTTCTGCTGAAAAAAAATAAAAAAACTGCTGACCTCCTGATCACACAATCAGTTCAACTGCTACAAAAATACAAATAAATACCAATTTCAAATCCACATAATTTACAAAGAGGCAAACGATATTTATACATAATTCCCCTTTCAAGTACATTTGCTGAGATAAAAGCTAAAAACAAATAAAAATGGTGACCCCAAAGTATGCTGCAAATTTTACCCCACTGCCCAAAAAACAATCATCCTATGAGCAGACAGCTCCCTCTGGTGGCTCAATATCACACATGATATACAGAGGCACTATATTTATAAATACACACACACACACACAATATAGCTGTTTGTGTGTGTACTAACCAAGTTGGAGTGAAGTCTCGGTGTAGTAATATCCATCTTCTTGCTTCTTTTTCAACATGGAACAAAGATCCACCCGCTCCACCATCTGGTCTCCAAAACACCTGAGCGTTGCAGTGAGAGAATAAAATGAGTTTGACAAAGTGTAGTGACAAACAACAAAGTGTTGATGCCTGTATAGTGACGGCAGATGTTAATCATTGCAGCTGTTTCACAGCTATTCCTTTACTAGAAGTGATGAATTAATTTAGCTCCATGGCCACTGCACTTACTATAGAGTACTGACTCTAAAAAAAACAGTGAGTATGTGTCTGCCCAAACATTTGGCTCACCATATGAAAAACAAGCACCTACTTGTTGGTATAGTTGGAGTAGAGGGCTGGGTCCACACGTTTAATACCCTGCAAGAGACCAAGAGAAACGCTGTTTATGTCACGTTCATCACTTTTTTAGGACACACACATTCATTTCTGACACACAGAGGGGTTAAAGAAACAGACATGCAGACACACAGAGACTGATGGAAGACATGAACACCAACCAGCAGGCGCCAAGCAGAATAAGATGTCATCAGGTGTCAAAGGGAAAAAAGACAGATGCTGTCCTTCCCTTGCCTCTCCCCTCACGACACTTACTCTTCTCTGCTTGTCTTCCTGTCCTCTCCTTGACCACCTCTTCCCTTGTATCTTCATCCATATCATACCCATTCCCTAATAAACTCCATGTTATTTTATATATGTTATCCTAATACATCCCAACATAAGAGTTGTCTGTTAGCCTTACATCATGAACTGTAAGTTAGAAACTGCCAATTTTCTCCCTAAATACTGCAGCAAGCATGCTATTTCCCACTGGCAGTTTCCACTAGTTGGAACAATAATTTGGCATCCAGTGGAGGTCACATTTTACAGCCGCTGAGAGGTGAGAGGAATAAAAAGGATGGCTGGGGACAAAGGAGTCACACCAGCTGTTTGGCAGTTCTGTCAAAGTCAGCTGTAACAAGAAAGCAAGCGAATTTGGAAATGAAAGCATCAAAAAGCATTATGCATGAAAATGTTTCAGCAAATCATGATTATGTAACAATTTTGGTATAATTAGAGCAGGTGAAACTATTTTGGCTTTTCTATTAAAACAAAAATGTTGTGCCAGTGCAGCCTTATGTAACTACAGCTATTGGGGAATTATATAACTTACTATTCATGTGATCACTTGGTCACTATACTCAAAAAACAAAACAACAACAAAACAAAAAAAAAAAACCCCAACAACATATTTTAAAACATGTGCGTTAATAAAGTATTAGGCTCGGTTTGGTTGATGTTTGACATCCTAGTGTGGACGTACCTCCATTTACACAGGAAAGTACTAAAGTACCATGATACTTTGATTATTCTGCCAATGCAACACGATCATAAAAGAGTATAAGAATGCAATCACAATCTGTCAAACACTGGTGGTGAAAGATCTGTTGGACCAATAATTATGTTTATTTGTATTTGATATTGAATGTACACTTTTTATCAATAGCTTTACCCAGAATGTCTGTGTCTGTAAGCAGAGACGGGCATACCTGGGATCGCAGTTTTGACGCCCTGGATAGCTTCATAACGGTCAGGTGGGCTTCAAACCCACGACTGTCTCCTTGCAGAAGACCCTGCTCCCTGAAACGGTCTCGCAGCAATTCTGCAAATCAGTTTTTAAAACTCTATAAATTATATAAGCAAACATTTTATTGATTAGGCAAAACAAGAAGACGATAAATTTATGTAACACTAAATATTATCAAATAGAGAAAGGAGGGATGTGAGGGTTGGAATATTTTTTATGCGCATCAGGAGTATACTGTTCATCCACATCTATTTCCTCACAATTAACTATCTCAAATTCCCTTTATGGACCTCTAGAAAACCCACAATGGAAGACACAAATAGTTCAGACAGACGGCTGAGAATGTCTGTCAGAGGATGGTCATAGGCTTTTTTCTCACATATCACTGTAGCACACAGCTAAAGAGAGAGATACATGAACAAGGGCATGAGAACAAAAGACAAGCTTCAAGGACAGACACACGCAAAGATGCACACACACCAACTGACAAGGTTTATAGGAAAACCAGAGAGGTATTTTTAGAAGAGGAGCTCTACAGAGAGAGAAAGGTTAGTATATAATCAATAACAGTGGTGGCAAGAACAGACGGGAGGATAGGAGAGTCTGACTTCCTTCCTTATCCTTTACTCTTCCAACAACAACAATGCCTGTTCTTTCTGTTTGTGATTTTGTTTTGTCAAGTATGTTTCAATTTTCATGTCAGAAAAAAAATAATAAATAAAACTTTAAAGATGAAATTACTTTGAGCCATTCCTTATTAAGACCCCTTGTTAAAAGCTAACTTACGAGGACTGAAGAAGATTTAGTCGACATCATATCACGTCATACAAACTACACAGAATTGCTGCTGTTTTTAACTGTTTTGTTCTGTTTCAAATTCAAAACATCAAGATGAAATAAGTAATGTAATAAGATGTAAAACTGCTTCTATTAATACTTTCTCTGCATGCTTCAGATTTGCTGCAGTACATGCTTAAATCACTCAAGGGCTTAGGGTTTGCGACGTTTGACTGGGCCAGCTTTGGAGGGTCTTCCCCTTACGTCTGTTGAGAGGCACAAAGACTTTGATGGAACAATGTAAATCCAATCAGAAGCTGCAATTCACACATCTTGAAAAAGAAGGACTTGACCACTTTCATTAACGTTCTCCACTAAATTAGTATGAAAAGTTAATCACTGCTTTTTTACCTGATTACCAATGAAAACTTTTAAAGATCCTCTTGTCTCTTAAGAGCCACAGACTTAGCCAGAAAAAGATAAAAACAAAACCTCCTTTGAACTCTGATAGCTGAGGTAATTATGAAGAAACTTGGCCCCTGTAGCTCTATCTCTCTAAAAGATTAATTTACTGCCTTTCCCTTTTTATATCAAGCCCCGAGATAAAATGGCTTTTGGGATTTGTCTCAGCTTGGCAGTGACTAATGTGACAAATGTAGTATTTTCTTGGATCTGAGCAGTTAATACACTGGATGGGCAACTAGACAATCACGCAACAGCAGAATCTAAACATGCTGCACTTATTCTGTATGTTCGGACAATTTAATATTTATTTATGAACATTAGCAGGTCTCTTAGACCTCAACACAGAGAGCCAAGACATTATGGCTCACACACACACACACATTAATAGTGTCCATCGATTTCTGTCTGAGTGTGCACAAATTCATGTGTCTGCTTTTAGGGATAACAAATTTTTTTTCGATTTAGCTAATGGAAATAGGCAGTATTAAGTGAATGTGAGCTCATATACTCTGTGTGCGTGTGAGTGTTTTGTCACAAGAGCAACGGAGCGAGAATCCTCTTAGAAATGTTGGCTTATTGTTGTTGCCAAAGGCACAACACAAAAACATACACGCAACTGCTTCTGCAAACACCCCCACAAATATACAGTACTGACACACAAACAACAAATGTAAGAGCAGAAATGTAACCACATAATAATCACAGGTATATATACAAACACAGGTAAGGTGAAAAGAAATTAAGTAAAATAAGAATGGGACAGAGAAAAGCAAACACATGCTCCATTTTTTGACCAAATCTTCTTATGCTGGTTTAATAAAGGATGTGGCTATTTTAAAAATCTAGAGTTTCCTATCACACAGCACAATCTGTGCTCTTTAATTAGGTACTTGATATGGGCCGAGGTCTGGTTGAACCACATTTTGGCAGTCTTACACTAGTGCTTATCGCTTACCGTAACAGCTCTACAGTTTAACCTGTTCTCCAGGTCCTTCCAGGACAAAGTTCAGGCTTAGCCCAGCTATGAACTGCTAGCCCACCATCTTACCAATAACAACCCTCAGAATGTAAACCGACAAGCTCCTATAGCTGTTTTACCTGCAACTTCACATTAAAAACCCCACAGCAGCGAACATTTAACCTGTTAAAGTGTCTTTTAGAAAGAAAACAAATCCTCTACCCAGGATCCTCAGCTGACCCCAGCTCAGCCATCTCACCGGAGATACACAACTACTGCATCACTGTGATTGTCAAAAATGTAATTTATTTTATACTCTGCTAAATTGCAGCCTATATATACACAATTACAGATGAGTTTGAAAATAACAGAGGAGTAAAAATCTGACCTGCCAGGCTGTCCAGTGTGTGTCTGTGTTGCCCGGGGGCCAGCTCAACAAACACCACCTCCTTCCTGAAATGACCGATGCCTGAGAAGGGCAGCACCAGATCCTGCCCACCCAGCAGCTCAGCCAATGCTGGCTCAATCTGAGCCAGCACCGTTGCCGCCCTAAAAGAAAATATACGCATGAATATTCACAGAACACACACTGTCTCACACACACTTAATCCTCTCTCTTCCTCCCTCTCATATTACATAACGAGAATCTAGTGATTACTAATGACACAATTTTCTACTTGATGTAGATTACGCATTGGTATCATCACATAACATGGCTCTATCATTTCCAGCACACTAAAAGGTTAGAATGATAACTTCACTCTGAAACACTCATTCTTAAGCCCTACATAAAAATTAATAGTCAACGTGGATAATTTGTTTTCATTTGCTTAAAATCACATAACTTGCTTGAATTTATCCACTTCCTTTTCCATTTCTAAGCAATATATGAGTTAGAAGTGCCGTTTTACCTTAACAAATAAAAACAAAGCATGTAATGTTTGGGAATATGAAATGTAAACTCTAAAAAATTCTAGCCTCTTTTACAGAATCCAAAACTATAAATTCATAATTGGCCAGTTTTTCAGGAAGTGCCAAAAGTAAGAGCTAAGAGAGAAGCTGCATGTAACACAACATATTTACTGCTGGTACAAAACATGCTACCTGACCTGTGATGTTATGACAATGTATTGAATCAGACAGACTGAATCAAACAACATAATTTTATTTTACTCTATTCTATCCTTAATCACACAACATACTGACAACGTTACAGTAACTGCAAAATGATATCGAACAGCACAGGTCTGTGTATGTAAATATGCAAATCAAAAAGCAGCTAATTATCTTATTTTACTTTAACAATCAGGAAGCTGCCTAGAGGTGCTATACCCGAGAATACACGAGTGCATCCTTTGCTGTCTGTTGCAGATTGACATGCACCTTTAAAGGAAATCAGTCTGTGATTGGACGCTGCACATTAAGGATCAAAGGAAAGGACATTTCATGTCTCTTAAAATGAGTTTCCCAGCTTTTCTGTCCTTGCATTTTTTCCTTCTTACGTGGATGGGACTAAGACACAAGGAAAAGCTATGAGGAAAACAGGGAGGCTCCTAGTGGATCTGGGATTAACCAAAACCATCCTTGGCACAGGACAGTGTAATGCATGTAAGACACACATCATGTTTGCTGTGGCTCTGAGAGATTTCGTACTGGCTGTTCTGTTTGAACATTTAGCTTTTCATGGTGTGCATTTTTCCTGTGGTTTGTGTTTATTAAGCGGCACAGTTTATAACACACATTACAGGGTTGCTGTGTGTGCATGTTTGTGTATATGTTGGTAAGTGCACTCACAGATCTACTTGCTCCTGATTGGCTAGATGAGTGACTAACAGCGTGATGTGGAGAGTTGGGACTGGGATCATGGCTTTGGCCAACCGTGGCTCCTGCTGAAGCACCGCCTCTTGAACCTCAACCACAGCTGACTTTATCTGTATTGGACAAATACACTTTCAGCAATCAGCGGTGGTGAGTTACAAAAAGGCAGATACTGTCACATACAGTAAGTGGTCATTGCTTCTTGTCCTTCCAACAACTATTTTAGTATGGGTGAGAAGAGGAAAGCAGATGAGGCAATGAGGCATTACCATTGGGTAAATCAGGTGAGCTTTTTTTCTTTCATTAATTATTTAGACTTTAGTGTCATCAGTCATCAGATAATTGAGATTTGATCTTTTTTTTTCCTGTGTCAAGTGTCAAACAGAATTCATCAACAGTTTGGAGAAGCTCTTCTCTGCTCTTAGCTCTTCTCAGGAACAGGAGAATTCAAATATTCAAAACAAATAATGCCCTTACTGAACCATAAAGAAAGATCTGAATTATGCGCCAATTTTTTTTTTCTTGATTTGTTTGTGTCATCAATGTATTATATTATGTGTGAAAATGAACTTGAAATGTCCTTAAGATAAAAAAAAACATCACAGTGAAAATATTGCTGGATTTAGGTCTTTTGATTAAAAGTCTTGAGGGTAAAGTTTTTGACACTCATATTTGATAAGTACCTAGTTTAGCTTCCTAACATCACAGCTCCTGAACAGAATGTTTTTTTGGCTGCCGAGTAGAGAAGCTCTGTTGTCGAACCACATGTGAATGCATCACCAGGAATCACATATCAAACTGTGATTTTAACATGATTGAAACTCCAAAAATATGTAGCTTTGACAGATACTAGCAAGGACTTTCATGAAAGTGTAAAAGCTTAATTGAACATGTTTCACTGTAACATGATTTTGATTATGTATTAAAATGAACGGAAATCAATGAGCCCCTGGAAAGTGACTGTGAAATGGCTGTCAGGATTTATTGTGCAAAATCACTACAGTGGTCTTTTAAAGACATCGATTCCTGTGCAAAAACTTCAACAAAAGTAAGTAGCATTTTCTGATAAACTGGGTGGGATATTCAGAAGTTCCTTTAAAGACACAAGTGGTGAAAGGTAGAGAACTTACCTGTGTGTTAGTGATGGGGATGGAGACAAAGTAATTGGGTCGCTGGCTCTGTTTCTTTTTTTTCTTCTTCTCTCCATCCTCCTCACTGTCTACTCGCCCTCCACTGTCTCCCCTCTTCCTTTTTTTCTGTGCTGACTCTGGGTTAGTGACTAGAGAGGATAGGCAAACACGTTTAAAACCCAAATACACTCATTAATATAAACTGCCAGAAATACAAGAAACTGGCCAGACTCTGAACCAAAATGTCACAGCACAACTTTGTTTTTGAGACCTGTCAGCCTTTAACCCTCTACTGTAAAAAAAAAAAAAAACTTTTATTGAAAGTTACAATTGTAAGAATATACATACATCCTAGCTCCTTCCATGTAGTTGGACTGGTCAGAGCGAATGGGAGCTCTGACATTAAGTTGTATGAAGTTTCTGCTGATTTGAGCTTTTTCTTCATCAACTTTCTCCTCTCCCTCCTCATCTTACTCTTTGCCTTTTTTCCAGGTAACCTTGAAGGAGCCGCTAAGAACAAAATACAGCACACATACTGAATGTGTATGAACATGGATGCAAAACACAAGTTTGACCATCCCTTAAATTACTGATACTTACATTCACTAAAATGTAGACAACTACAAAGTCATTGTGCTGCACATTAAGAGACAGATATGCTATTGCATATCTACTTTGAGATGTATGTGCATTGCAATTACATAATTATAACATCGCAATGTGGGAAAATATGGATATAAAAAAAATGACTTATGGTAGTTAATGTTTTTTTTTTGCATCAATATGAAAAAGTACCTTGATTATTTAATTTAATTTCCATGAAACTTTCTACATAGGTCAAAAAAAGATATCCATACCTGGTTATTTATTCATAAGCAGCTTTAGCTGATATTCCAGAAAAGTTACTATATTAATTTATATTAAATAATTTATTCTATTGGAATACTGCTTCTCTTGTATATGAGACACTGTATCTCTATGAGAATTCCTGGTTAAATAAAGACAGTTGGGTGGACACTGAACTTAAAATATACATATTACAATATAAAATTACATATTCTGATAGATGGCTGGAGAAGTAGAAAAGCTGCTAGAGTATTCGTTGGAAATACTGTCCAACTAGCAAAAAGTGGCATTGTGCCATTTGAGTTTTTTACATTTGCATTGTATTGCAAATTCTGCAAATTCAGTCATTATCTCAGGTGGTCTACTCACTTGACATAGTGGAAGTGCTGGTGCCTGCCACCCCTTGCTGGACCACCTGGCCTGGAGACATCATTTTGCTCTCCAGATTCTCACTTTCTATCCCACTCTCCTGCCCAACCACACCATCATCATCATCACCACCACAACACTTCTCCTCCTCCTCCTCATCCTCTGAGCCAACAGCAGTGGTCTCTTTGCCGTGGGACATACTGGCTGAATGCATATTACGCACGGTTAGCTGATACAAACAGGGCTGTGCTATAACCTGGAACAACAAGTGGTAATTTATCCTGATGACAACATTAGATTGCCATTACTATGTGTCTTTTCAGGACTTTTTTTTACCTTCAATCCAAACCGGTGTGTAGATGGCTTAAGGGTGCTGAGTGTATGGCAGTGGCTGGTGGGTGACAGTTTCCGAGACCACAATTCATTGACAACAAAAATCCTCTGTAATGTTAAACACACACTTTTTGAAAGCGATGACCTGAGGCTCAACCAGACGCAGCCGAGGAGCATGACACACAGGCATTAGTAACAAACTTTAGATACCGTCCAATTTGACGTTAAAAGCCGAATAGCTAATTATGCCTAACCTAGCCGCAAAAAAGAAAATATAGCCTACGTCTGTCTGAAAGGCAGGTAGATTATCGTCGCCACAAGTAAATCCCAGATAAAGACTTTCTGTCCCTGTAACCACGCTGCAAAACATCTGTGGAGTTAGCTGTTAGCTAACTGTTAGCCCGCGGTCTCTAACGGGGTTCTGCTGCTAATTAATAAAACTAAGAGAACACCGGAATATCATATTGGCAACTTGTAATTATGTTGTTGCTAGAAAACCCGCGTTTTTGCCTGTTTCTGACAGAAAAATGTTATACTAAAATATAGAAAATAAGACTCCAAGTAACGCGCTAATTTTGGACTACCGACCGGAAGTTGTTTAATTTGTAAACAATGTCAAACTTCCGGTCTAAAATTTGAGTCCCAAAATAGCTTCTTTTCAAAATAAAAGGAACCTGGACTTTAACAACAATGTTGGAACAACTAAATAATTTGAGTTAAGAGTGCAAAATGGAAATGTATACAGTTAATTAAACGTGTTTATTTATTTATTTTCAAGTACACTATGCACAACGCCTATTGCAAAGCACTTTATGTACAAACAGTAGGGAAGCTTTGCCAGTATTTCAGAATTTTAAAGTTTTAATGAACAATTTTTGGATTCATATATTTTTTTAAACTTATTACATATTTTTAAATAATTATATTTAGTAACAAATACCTGAAGAATCACAGACATTACAGACTTGAAAATTTTAGGAAGTATTATGTAATCATAGGTCCAATATGGTTTTGAGGCATAAATTTATGAGCAGCTACATCTCTTACACCTGGTACATTTAAATCTTACTATACTGAATAAAGCAACTAAATACACATTAATACACACCGCTAGAAATGTTTCTTTAAAAACAAAATTTTTTAAAAATTGATTTATAACATACTGCAATGAATTGGAAAGTCCTTTCCAAAAAAACCAAAAAATAAAAAGATAAAAGTCAAAAACGGTTACAAAAAGATTATTATAAAAGAAAATTTATCAAATGTTTCAAATGTGTGCCCATTTCTTATCAAAGCACATTGTGAATTACTTGGAATTTATTTTCTAAATTAGTAAATTGTGTATAAGCACTTGCAATGATGAAGTAATCAGCTTTTTCCCCACCCTCTAACATGTAGTATAATACTCATATTTTGCTTGATATTTTACGAACTGCAATTGCATTTACAAAGACATAACACAGAACATGGTGGTAGCATTAGACATTTAACAGCAGATGTGAAAAGCAATAGTAACTTTGACATTTATACTCACTTTCCAGTAAACTTTTATTTTTTGATGTTGCAGTAGCTACGTAATACCATAATTATTCCAATCGTCACTGACAATACTAAGACAGATAATGTATCACACTTGACAACCGTTACCACCAAAAGCAGTACTACCACTTTCATCACCCATACTCAGGACATCTGCATTGGTATCATTACTTCTCTGAGTCCTGTACTCCATTAATTTTTCTCGTATCTTGGTGACAGCCTCATCATTTTGTGAACACTTCAATAATCCTTGCATTGTCTCGTGATAGAAAATATTGACATGAAACTTAATGTTTGGATAATCATTCCATGTTCTCCTATTGGTAGTGTTCTTTGCTTCAAATGCATGATGCATCAACACCAAAATGACGTCTTTTTCAACTGTGGACACCAAAAGGGAGGAAAGAGTTTGAGACAGGATGGAAAATTTTGAGTTTAAGTGGTTTAGTGTGCATTTTGATAATCACAAAGGATGTTTCTTTAACTTGCAGTAAGATTGACTTTTACCATTACATCCGTTTGTTGATTTAATATTGTTTCTGTAGGTCATAAATAACAGCAGTTCCAAGTTCATAGAATGACAGCTAAAAAATTAGCAAACAAACTAAATGCAATTTTATTTGAATGTGAAACAGGCTGAAAAATCTGTACTTTACCTTTGACATTTTTCATCGCTGCATCAACATCTGGCCCAACACGTGAGCTGATTGGGCAGAAGACAACAGTGACCCGACTATCCTGATTACTTTCAATAAACTGAGTCCCACTCTGAGTGTGATTCTTCACATAGTCCATCACCTGTTGATCTGCTCCAAAGGTTTTATCTCCAACGATGACATCATACATCACAATGTCTAAAGAAAGAAAAAATGGTTGTGCACCTGAAACAGATTTATTTACTGCACTTATTATTTGCAGCATCTGTTGTACAAAAGTCCAAATTTGGATAATTTACAAGTCCCTAAAAGACACTTAAACCTCTCTTTGTCATTTTACCAAATTGAAAGTTATTTCAGAATGAAAAAGTTTAAAACTTGCTGATAAAGGCCTGTAAACACATTATCTCATAATGTGAAGCTAAAGAAGGTTCGACTTACTTTGGGGTGCTTGTGGATTGTCACCTCTTTGCGAACTAGAGAACACTGGCCAACCACTCCAGAATGAGGTGACTGTACCTGACAAAGAGCCATAAAATGGTATAAATGGACATACAAATCTCATAGTACATAACTTCAATCAACTTATAACAGAATCTTGTAGGAAATACTACTCAGACATTCAACATGTCATGAGAATGTGAAGCAGAAGAAAACAGGACTTACCTTGTGCTTCCTGTTGATGGCCACCAGTTTGGCTGCTGTGTGGCTCCACTGGACGATGGGCGATTGCCAGAGAACCTGGTAGGTACAATGACAAAATGCATTTAGTCACTTCAAATCTTATAAAGACTAAAACCACTTGAAGTTGATGCACTTATTTCATGTATTCTACATAGTTTCTTCTGTAATTAATATATCATGATATTAAATTAAAAAACTGCATTTTAACCTTTAGTTGGTTCTGGGTCGACCTGATTTTTGATGGTGTTTTCCAGTAGCTCAATATGAGCATCAAGGAATTCCTGCACATTATTTAAGTGGCTCTTCATGTCCTTCAGCATAGGGAGGTATTCGACCAAGACCCCATTATTAGTTACAGCAGCTGCAAGAACAGTAACATGTTGTGTGTGTGTGTGTGTGTGTGTTAGAATTTGGATGAAAACATAGTTACATACTGCATATTAAAACTAAAAGAAAAACACACACACCAAACAGCTACCACATGCAAATGTGAAAAGTAAGTGCTAGATGATCTGTACAAACCTTTGAATGAATCATGTGGGATGAACTCTTTCAGTTCTCTTAGAATCACATTAACTGGCTTCTGAAACCAAAAAATAATAGAATAAAACTAATGGAGCATTTTGCTTGTTCATCATTTACTTCCTGATAACTAGTGTCCATCCATGTTATCTCTATTCTTCTATCTTTCCAAGGTCAGAGCTGCACATTTCAATCTTCACTAACCTGTTTGTGTATTATTGCAAAGATTCTTCTCCTCAGTTTCAGGTTGCGAGGTCCTGGAAACAGCTCATTCAGGTCCTGACGAGTCAGTGACCGGATCTCTGAGTCACTGTACAAATCTGCTCCTGCAAGAACAAGAGCAGGTGCCAGGAACATGTGGTGTAAAAAAAAAAAACACCAATAGTCACATTTACAGCAGTAAATGCTAACTTGCGTTTGCAAACTTAACCTAAATATATTTGTATTCATGTTTCCCTTCAATGGCTCTGAAAAGGCCTAAATGGTAACTTACCTTTCAGTGTACGGGCTGCTGCCCTGTCTGTCTGCTCTATTTGCTTTAGCAAAAGTGACATGACTCCACCTGGACACAAAGAAAATAAACAGATATGAACAAAGACAGTAGACTTCAAACTTCATTTGTTTTCAATATAATCGACAAACTGTGTGGAAGGTTTCGATACAAACCTGCTGTGAAAATAAAAACAAACTGAGACAAGCTGGTGCAGGAAGCAGGATGAACGACGGAGCTTTAACCTGATCGAAAAACACTGACTTAAATAATTAGTTGTAAAGTCACTTACAGCAGGTGTTACTCAAGTTACCTGACAATTATTAAACCAAGGTAAAAATATTCTACATCGTATTTTTCATCATAACTTCGTCAGTACAAAAGTAACCAGACTATGGAGTCAAACAGAAAATAAAACCTACGTCGTAACGTCAATGACGTTTTAAACAATCGATAGGTAGAGCGGAGGGATTGAGGTCATGTGATCAGTCAAGTCGTGTACAGTATGTATAAATATGTACTACTACATAATATACAATATTTTGTCTCTTAAACATACTGTAGGATCTAAATGTACCGTAACTTCAATGCTAATCATCTGTGTCAAACTTTATACAATATATTACATCACTGCTTTCTATACAGTGTTTTTCAGTGTAGGTCTCTCTCTTTACAGGTTCAGGTGAGCTACTAGAGGTACCTTCCACAATGACAGTTTTTAGGAATGAGGAATTATTTTTATTTTATGTCAAGCACATCAAGTCTTCCTGGCTGGTTCACTAGAGAGTGTTTGACCCCCCAGGCTGCTGCTGATCAGAGCAGTGTTTGTCACTATAGATTCTTCCAGCTGTGTCTTTAAAAGTGGCATCATGTTTGAGTGACACAGCTGGTTCACATATGGAGTAATGCCACCAGGGGGCAGCACTGGACAGATCTTTGGTTGTACTGTCTTGCAACATTTGAACCTGCTCTAATATTTCAGTACCACTCACTGTACTTTGTATCAGTGTGCATATTGATATTTTGATATTTTAGATGCAACCGAACACCAGCGATCCTTTGTTTCAAAGACCAAATAAGACTCAGAGGAACAAAAGTAGACATGATCCTGATGTTGCAGCACCGTCATGGTAAATCTAGCAGAAAGGTCTCTCATGCAGGAGAAAGGTATATTCATTTGTGGTGTTATATGGTCTGGGATGAGAACACATGATTCGGTATGACTGCTGCTAATCATGACTATGCACAATGTCCTTAACATTTATATAAACTTCAACACAAAGACTTTTTTTGGCAACCCTGGCTCATCTCTGAGTACCTTTACAACAGATTTAGTTCATTTATTAGTAAATTACAGCATTTTATTCTTCATAACTTTATGATTAAGAAGAAAACTGAGAACACTCTCACAATTAGATATCAGAAACCAAATCAAATGCTCTGGTATTAGTTTCATAACCATAATAAATAATTCTTTGTATGTGGACCAAAGTTACAATTTAAGCACCGTGCCTTGGCTTCACAGATGGAGACTATGTGGTGCATATTTGTGTTTAGCCTGTGAGTATTTGCTTCCCTGTTATAATAAAACAATGGAAACTGACACTCAAAGTGAAGCGCTGACTTTGGACTACTGACCACAGGTTGCTTACATCATAAACATTGTCAAACTTTTAGCCAGATGTTTCAGAACACAGATGTTTCTCAAGGAACCTAGCCTTTTAAATACAAATTCATCAAATAAACTAAATCATATGTTTATTTATTTACACTACTTCAACACTGAGCATAATACACTTATGTCCATATTTATTTTGACAACTTGGAACCCAATTACATAAAAAGGTCATTAGGTCCTAGCAAACAGTTTTATTTAGACTATGCACAACTCCCAATACAAAGTACTTTATGTACATATAGTACACTTTATGAGCAGGGAACTGTGCCAATATTTCATATAAATGAATAAGCACTAATTTGTGTTATTTTTGATTGCAGATAATTAAACAAAATTTGGTTGAGTAGCTAATAACTGAAGAATCTCAGGCATGATTACCTACACTTAAAAATGACATCATCCATAGTAATCATAGATCCTATATACTTTGAGACATGAATATAAAAGCAGCGATAGCAAAATGTACATTCAATATTCTATTTATGTATGCTTATTTATGTATGGGGCAGTCGTGGCCCAGAGTTGGACTTGTAACCTGAAAATTACAGGTTCGAGTCTCAGGACCGGCAGGAATTGTCGGTGGGGTGGAGTGAATAGCCACGACTGAGGTGATTCCCTTGAGCAAGGCACCGAACCCCCAACTGCTCCCTGGGCGCCGCAGCAATGGCTGCCCACTGCCGCGGGTGTGTGTTCACGGTGTGTGTGCACTTGGGTGGGTTAAAATGCAGAGGGGAATTTCCCAGTTTGGGATCAATAAAGTAGCAGGGGCAGTCGTGGCCTAATAGGGAGTCGAACTTGTAACCTGAAAATTGCAGGCCCGGCATGAATTGACGGTGGGAGGGAGTGAATAGCCAGCGCCCTGACCACGTACAATACCACGATTGAGGTGACACCCTTAAGACCCCAACTGCTCCCTGGGCGCTGCAGCACTGGCTGCCCACTGCTCCAGATGTGTGTTCACGGTGTGTGTGTTCACTGCTGTGTGTGTGCACTTTGGGTGGTAATGGAATTTCCCCATTGTGGGACTAATAAGGGTAATAACTTACTTATCCTCAATTATATTCTTCTCTTTAGTGAATATCTATTTACCTAGTTATCTTTGGCCAATAAACAAAGCTGGATACTCACTGAACTTGTGCCTTCTAAACTCCTACACCTCTTACAGTACATTTTGGTGTTACCATACTGTATAACGCAACTAAAATCTGTAAGATTACCCTACGGCTAGAAATGTTTCCTTAAAACAATAAAATCTTAATTGGATTCATTACATAAGTGCAATAAATGAGAGAGTTATTTCCAAAAAAAATAAGAAAGATCAAATTGTTGGACAGATCAATTGCACTCAATTATATACATATCATCAATGGTATATGGCCTTGATTTCTGTAGCCCTTTTTTGAAACCAGTCATTTTCATAAAGTTTAATGTGCTGAAAATTTGATGCTCAAATACAATTCAAATCCAGAACGTAGTGTACAAAACTGGTTACAAAGATTATCTTAATGAATGTGTTTTCATTGATGGCACATTGTGAACCAGTTGGAATGTATTTTCTAAATTAGTAGGTTGTCTAAAACCATCTGCAGCAAACATGAAATGAGCTTTTTCCCCCACCCTTTAACATGTAAAGTCTGATAGTTGGATATTTTGAGTGATATTAAGCAGCGTGCAGTTGCATGGTCAAAGACATAACACAGAGCACGGTGGTAGCATTAGACATTTAACAGCTAACTAATTAAGCAATAGCAACCTTGACATTTTTCATTTATACCCACTATCCATTATAGTTTTGTTTTATGTTGTTTCCAATGTTGCAATTGCTGTAGTCCATTAGAGTTTATTTTGACTAACACTGTCATTGCCAATACTAGGACTGATCATTTATCGCCAAAACCATGATGGCCTGGTTTTACCACCAGAAGCATTAGCACTTACACCACTCATACGCATATGCACTGGTATCAATACGCACTGGTATCAATACGGTACTCCATTAATTTTTTTCGTATCTTGGTGACAGCCTCATCATTTTGTGAACACTTCAGTAATCCATTAGCTGTCTCGTGATAGAAAATATTGACATGAAACTTAATGTTTGGATAATCATTCCATGTTCTCCCAAAGGTAGTGCTCTTGGCCTCATACATGTGATGCATCAACACCAGAATGATGTCTTTTTCATCTGTGGACACCAATAGGGAGGAAAGAGTTTCAGACAGGATGGAAAATTTTGAGCTTATAGTTAAATGGTTTAATGTGCATTTTGATAATCACAAAGGATGTTTCTTTAAATTGTATGATTTACCAATACATCAATTTGCTTTTTTTTTTCCTTCTCCCATTTTTTTTTTTTTTTTGCATAGGTCATAAATAACAGTATCCAAGCTCACAGAATGACAACTAAAAATAAAACTTCATTTGGCAAACAAACTAAATGCAATTTTATTTGAATGTGAAACAGGCTGAAAAATCTGTACTTTACCTTTGACATTTTTCATCGCTGCATCAACATCTGGCCCAACACGTGAGCTGATTGGGCAGAAGACAACAGTGACCCGACTATCCTGATCGTTTTCAATAAACTGAGTCCCACTCTGAGTGTGATTCTTCACATAGTTCATCACCTGTTGATCTGCTCCAAAGGTTTTACCTTCAACGACGACATCATACATCACTGTCCCTAAAGAAAGAAAAAATGGTTGTGTACCTGAAACAGATTTATTTACTGCACTTACAAGATTTAAGAGAATCTTAAAATTATCAAAGCCTACACAGTAAACTTTAAACCTTGACAGCATGAAGACATTTCCTAACATTCACCATCTATAGCATGCATCTGATGTTTTTAATCCATCTGTCAGATAGATTTTTTTTTTGCAAAAGCCCATAAAGTTTTTAAGATTATTTGCAGCATCTGTTGTACAAAAGTCCAAATTTAGATAATTTACAAGTCCCTAAAAGACACTTAAACCTCTCTTTGTCAGTTTACCAAATTGAAAGTTATTTCAGAATGAAAAAGTTTAAAACTTGCTGATAAAGGTCTGTAAACACATTATCTCATAATGTGAAGCTGAAGAAGGTTTGACTTACTTTGGGGTGCTTGTGGATTGCCACCTCTTTGCAGACTAGAGAACATTGACCAACCACCCCAGCCTGAGGTGACTGTACCTGGCGAAGAGCCATAAAATGGTATAAATGGACATTCAAATCTCATAGTACATAACTTCAATCAACTTATAACAGAATCTTGTAGGAAATACTACTCAGACATTCAACATGTCATGAGAATGTGAAGCAGAAGAAAACAGGACTTACCTTGTGCTACCTGTTGATGGCCACCAGTTTGGCTGCTGTGTGGCTCCACTGGACGACGGGCGGCTGCCAGAGAACCTGGTAGGTACAATGACAAAATGCATTTAGTCACTTCAAATCTTATAAAGACTAAAACCACTTGAAGTTGATGCACTTATTTCATGTATTCTTGCATAGTTTCTTCTGTAATTAATATATCATGATATTAAATTAAAAAACTGCATTTTAACCTTTAGTTGGTTCTGGGTCGACCTGATTTTTGATGGTGTTTTCCAGTAGCTCAATATGAGCATCAAGGAATTCCTGCACATTATTTAAGTGGCTCTTCATGTCCTTCAGCATAGGGAGGTATTCGGCCAAGACCCCATTGTTAGTTACAGCAGCTGCAAGAACAGTAACATGTTGTGTGTGTGTGTGTTAGAATTTGGATGAAAACATAGTTACATACTGCATATTAAAACTAAAAGAAAAACACACACACCAAACAGCTACCACATGCAAATGTGAAAAGTAAGTGCTATATGATCTGTACAAACCTTTGAATGAATCATGTGGGATGAAGTCTTTCAGTTCTCTTAGAATCACATTAACTGGCTTCTGAAACCAAAGCAAGCATTTTGCTTGTTCATCATTTACTTCCTGATAACTAGTGTCCATCCATGTTATCTCTATTCTTCTATCTTTCCAAGGTCAGAGCTGCACATTTCAATCTTCACTAACCTGTTTGTGTATTATTGCAAAGATTCTTCTCCTCAGTTTCAGGTTGCGAGGTTCTGGAAACAGCTCATTCAGGTCCTGACGAGTCAGTGACCGGATCTCTGAGTCACTGTACAAATCTGCTTCTGCAAGAACAAGAGCAGGTGCCAGGAACATGTGGTGTAAAAAAAAAAACACTAATAGTCACATTTACAGCAGTAAATGCTAACTTGCGTTTGCAAACTTAACCTAAATATATTTGTATTCATGTTTCCCTTCAATGGCTCTGAAAAGGCCTAAATGGTAACTTACCTTTCAGTGTACGGGCTGCTGCCCTGTCTGTCTGCTCTATTTGCTTTAGCAAAAGTGACATGACTCCACCTGGACACAAAGAAAATAAACAGATATGAACAAAGACAGTAGATTTCAAACTTCATTTGTTTTCAATATAATCGACAAACTGTGTGGAAGGTTTCGATACAAACCTGCTGTGAAAATAAAAACAAGCTGAGACAAGCTGGTGCAGGAAGCAGGATGAACGACGGAGCTTTAACCTGATCGAAAAACACTGACTTAAATAATTAGTTGTAAAGTCACTTACAGCAGGTGTTACTCAAGTTACCTGACAATTATTAAACCAAGGTAAAAATATTCTACATCGTATCTTTCATCATAACTTCGTCACTGCAAAAGTAACCAGATAGTCTGCAATGAAATGGAAAGCGAAACTTAAGGAACTACTGTTTCCTTACGTCAGGACGTGATGACGTTTTAAACGATCATTGGTTGATAGAGCGGAGCGACTGATATACGTGTGTAGCAGGTAAAAATATTACTGTAGGCAAACTATAATAAATATAATGCACAGTAAATATAATAGTAACCACCTTATACATTATATTACCACACCGCTTGTTTCCAGTTTATGTTTTCCTGGCTGGTTCACTAGAGAGTGTTTGACCCCCCAGGCTGCTGCTGATCAGAGCAGTGTTTGTCACTATATAGATTCTTCCAGCTGTGTCTTTAAAAGTGGCATCATGTTTGAGTGACACAGCTGGTTCACATATGGAGTAACCATATTCCACCAGGGGGCAGCACTGGACAGATCTTTGGTTGTACTGTCTTGAAACATTTGAACCTGCTCTAATATTTCAGTACCACTCACTGTACTTTGTATCAATGTGCATATTGATATTTTGATATTTTAGATGCAACCGAACACCAGCGATCCTTTGTTTCAAAGACCAAATAAGACTCAGAGGAACAAAAGTAGACATGATCCTGATGTTGCAGCACCGTCATGGTAAATCTAGCAGAAAGGTCTCTCATGCAGGAGAAAGGTATATTCATTTGTGGTGTTATATGGTCTGGGATGAGAACACATGATTGGGTATGACTGCTGCTAATCATGACTATGCACAATGTCCTTAACATTTATATAAACCTCAACACTAAATGCTATTGGAGCCACCTAGGCTAGGCCCACAAGATCTTTACATTAAATTACATGTGTAGTTCATTTATTAGTACTATACTTTTATAATCAACAACAAAATTAAAAACACTGTCTTCACCATGAAGGACCAAAACACCAAATCTGATGGTCTAGTGGATTCATAGCCATAATAGATCAAGTTAAAGAGTTTCTACCACAAACTATGGCTCTGATTGTGAAACAGTGCTCTCTATCTAATCCATCCATCCATCATCTATACCTGCTTACTCCTTTTAACCAGGGTCACAGGGATCTGCTGGAGCCTATCCCAGCTCTCTTTACACCTACACCCTGGACAGGTCACCAGTCCATCACAGGGCCACATAGAGACAAACAACCTCACACACTCACACTCACTCCTATGGGCAATTTAGAGTCACCAATCAACCTGACATACATGTTTTTGGACTGTGGGAGGAAACCAGAGTACCTGGAGTAAATCCACACAAGCACGGGGAGAACATGCAAACTCCACACAGAAAGGCCGGGTTGCGAACCCAGGACCTTCTTGCTGTGAGGCAACAGTGCTAACCACTCATCCACCATGCTGCCCCTCTCTATGTAATGACATGCAAAATGTGTTTGAGACAATGTGTGACACCTCCAACAGTCTTTAAAACCTCTTCAGTAGCATCTACGAATGTGACACAAATATTATTAAAGCCTGTTTTGCAATCTGTGCAGCTGAATTGTTGGGACATTTTTCAGACTTAATGAGTGAATTAATAAAAAATGATTTGCTTAATCACATGTTTAACTGCCAAGTCTGTTCAGAGGTCTTCACCATGTTTACAAGCAGTGGCAGACTTTGGCCAGAAGATGGTAATCAGGTATCAGAAGTCCATCTGTTTGATTCAGCAACTTCAGGAATCCTAATAGAGAAGTTTAAGGGCTGAATTGGCCTCCAGCCTAACTTTAAGATCATGCCAAGTCTGCAGTGCATCAGCAGATTTTAGGATAAAGCCAACAGTCAGCACAGACAGATGTCTCAGTCCTCTGGCTTCATGTACAACCATCAAGACTATATCAAATATGCTTAAGCAAGTAAGCAAAGGTTTATTTATATTAAACGTTTCAACCACAACAAAAATAACATCAAACAAAATAGCAAAGACTTAAATGATACAGATGTGCATTTTACTGAAACCCAGAGTGCTTCACACAAGGCAGCAAATCACAACAAAGTATGAAAATTTAGCATTTTATAATAAAACAAAGAAAACAGTTGCCACTAGTGCAGAATTTAAGAAACAACTAAAACACTCTTCTTATATTTAAACAATTCAAAATAAAGTCTCTGATCAAGATTTTTAAATATTTGAAAGTACTGACGCAGTGCAGTGGAGACCTGAGGAACTTTAAACAGACTCAAAGGTCACAATACAGCAAAGACAGATGCTGTGATGAACCTTTAAAGCAATCAATAAGATGTTAAAATCGATTCTAAAACTTACCGGGAGCCAGTGTTAGTTGGCTAAAATCAGTGATGTGGTCATACACGGTAGCTAAGAGAAAAACTGCCAAGATGTGGTAAGTTCATTAAGTGGCATAAATAGGAGCACACATCTGAGAGCAAAGATCATATAGCAAAACCAGTCTCATTTTTAGGCCAGAGTTTGTTCAGTTACTGTTATGTCCTCTACGTTCTTCATCATCTGCATCAGGATTAAATTTGGACGCTGGAGCACAGAGGTGAATAGAAATCAAACTGTCGTTGGCAGAAATGTTTACTGATGAGCTTAGGCTTCTGTGATACGATGAGAAAGAGCAGACTCTTGTTTAGTTTGGACTGGGTTATGATAACAGGATTATATGTGCCGTGAAGCACATATTGCATGCACTTCAGTCACTTTATAAAAGTGAGATGAAAAACAGTAGGATATGAGCAAATAATGTAACAGATGTTGACCTTTGGATATTATTTGAATAGAATGAATATGGAAACACAATGTCAAGTGGAGAGAAGAAATTGTTATGCATTTGGTCCTTTGATATCAATGACATGTGAGATAAGGAAAGATGAGAAGCTGCTGGAACACAAGGAACCAACGATGCAGCACATGCTCCTTCACAACAGGAGTCGGATCTTCTTAACATGCTCAATTATTTCAAAATGTGATTTTGTATCATCGCGGCACAAGCAACATGTGAGATTAAAAGTCGAGGCTTTGTAGATACAAATTCTCACACACACATTCACACAGCTGCACACACACACACACACATACATGCTCGCAGTCACAGCCATTGCCCTCAGTTATTATGCATTCATAAATCAAAAGGTTGTGACGGGAATTAATCTAAAACGATGGTGAGTGTAAGTCACCGGATGCAAATATGACAGCTTTATTAGAAAACTAGATTGCTTGAATTTGTCTGAATTAATGTGACACTTTTTTGATTAAATAGCAAACCCCCCACAACTCACTTACTGAGCTGGGGCTGAAGGAGGAGGTGAATTAGCGAACAGCAGAAAAACAGAGGTTGCGCAATCTCCCTCTGTTTTGTTCATGTCGGTCACATGGCTCCAAACAATACAGCAACATTTTCTTTTAATTATGTTTAACTATGTTTATAGAATGACCATGGATTTCATGCTGAATAAAGCCAAACCATCGACTGTGATCCAAAGAAAACAAGAGCATTGCTGAGAGTGAATTGCTTTTTAAGCTCTTAATACACGAATTGACTCTCCCACAACACTTCATATTTACTGTCATGTATATGGATCAGGTATTGGCAAGAATATAAGTTCTAGGGCTGAAATTATTTCTAAATTTAGGAACAGAAAATTAATTGATAATTGCTTAACTGTTTTCATTCATTTTTTAATCAACAAGACTCATTTTCTGTTGGCTCTGTTAAAGCACGGCGGTGCTTTGCGTTACAGTTGCAAGACAAAATAATGGCAGTTTGCAGTCTCATGGTTTTCTGCATAAATTTGACCTGATCTTTACAAATATCAAGAAAATTTCTGAGCTGATAAAACACAAATAATCATGATATTTCATGTATTTAGTCAACAAAGCAATTAAACATTTAAATTGGAAAAAAATGTGGGAACAGTAACAGCAATAGTGTTTAAATAAATGGTTGAACCACCTGTGGCAGCAATAACCTCAAGTAGGCACTTCTTGTAGCTCTGGATCAGACCTGCATGACATTCAGGAGGAATATTCTTAGGATATCTGGTGTGAACGGCTCTCGTGAGGTCATTCCACAGCATCTCTATTGGGTTGAGGTTTGGGCTCTGAATGGGCTGCTCCAAAAGGCAGATTTTGCATCTCAAAAGTCATTTCTGTTGTAGATTTACTTTGATGTTTAGGGTCGCTGTCCTGCTGCATCACCCATCTTCTTCTGAGTTTTAGCTTCTGAACAGTCACCCTGACATTATCCTGTAGGACACCTCAGTAAATTTCATTCATTCTCCCCTCCTGTTGTTTTCACATGTCAGTAAGCATGTGTTGATTCATTCATTTACTCTGTAACCTCATTCAAATTACATGCAGAAAACTGGGAAATTGCAAACTGTGCCATCTTGCAAATGTGAATACTAACTGCTTCTAATGACTACTGACATGCTCACGGTGTTTTGCAGGTACAGTGTTTGTCATGTTCACTGTCTTGTTTTAGTGTTCTAGCATGCTAACATTTGCCAATTAGAGAAATAGTGTGGGACAGAAAGCATTAAACCATTCAGTTTGCATAGTTTTTACTCGCTTTATCTTAGTCACCGTCTCTCTGGCTCAGCGTTGCTCTTCCTCATTATCTTACTCTCATTCTTTTTCCTCGTCTCTTTGGCGCTTGATCACCCTGCAGCATCCTCTCAGCTTCTCTCCTGATGGGTTAAGCGAAGGACTCTATTTTCCTCTGATTAAAGTCACCAGGGAGGATGAAACATGAAGAATTTTAAGATGATGTGTTAAATCACTTCGGTCTAACCTGTCAGTGCAGCTTTATCTCTTTGACAAATAAACCACCTGAAAAACACTCTGTAAATTATCATTTCCTCTTCCACATGCATTTACATAAAATATAGAGTGGATCAGAAGGGGGAAAATATATAATAAAAAGTAGATATAAGTTAGAGGTGATGTTTTATTGAAAAGACAGGTCTTTAGGTGATGATGGAAAATAGGGAGTGACTCTGCTGGTCTTACTAAAGTAAAGTTATTTTAGTTTTAGTGAGAAGGGGGAGGCTGAGGGTGGGTGGGTGGACCGGGGGGGGGCGATAACCAGCCTGCTGCAGGGAGAGGAAAGCTAAGTGGCAAGCAACGACAGAATTCCGATCACAGGCCAACGTGCAACTAGACTGTGGCCTGGAGGTTTGAGCACTGGAGTTTTGCATTCAATACAAACAGGCTTGTGGAGCCAGCTTTGGAACTGTTGGATGTGCGTGCGTGTGTGTTGGGGGGAGATATCTAGATGTAAGGCCTAAAGAGTGCTTTGGGAGTCGAGCCAGGAGGGATGTTGCAGCAGCCCAGGAGGGATGACTAAAGCATGAAAGCAGAGGGTTGGGTAGAGTCCCTTGTGTGGTGGCAGGTGGGTGTCTGGTAGCGGATGGTGTAGACTGCAAACCTGCAACAGCACATGTATGATAAAACTGTACATCTTTAGAGCAAAAAATCTGTGCATTGATGCCATGAAACAACCATGAAACAACTACCTTTCCTATTCATCCCATATTTTCTATGGGTTAGCTGCTGCCTTCAGATCATTCAAATCCCTCTCCGGTGAATAAAAATCCTTTAGCCTTCAAAAATCCAGCATTTGTAGAAATACTTCATATTTTAGACTGTCAGCTGGACATTTTTTAACCCATACTTGAGCCACATCATCATGTATTTGAAGAAAAGGAAATTAGATTTATAAGTCCTTGTGTTGGGCAGCACAGTGGCTTAGTGGTTGCCCATAGGAGTGAGTGTGAGTGTGTGAGGTTGTTTGTCTCTATGTGGCCCTGTGATGGACTGGTGACCTGTCCAGGGTGTACCCCTGCCTTTCACCCAAGGAGAGCTGGGATAGGCTCCAGCTGATCCCTGTGACCCTAAATAGGAATAAGTGGGTATAGATAATGGATGGATGGATGGATGGATGGATGGATGGATGGATGGATGGATGGATGTCTATCTGTGGCTGCCATCATATGTCTTATTAAATGTGGGAATGTTGCAAAACATCTAATGTGTTAGAAAATAAATAATCAATTTTATTATACACTGCAGTCTGAAATGGTGTGGGGCATCTACATGTACAGTATGTGTGTGTGTGTGTGTGTGTGTGTGTGTCAGTAAGTGTGGATGGTCATTCTGCTGCTGCCAAATTCACACTAGGAGACGAGCTCCTTAAAGAAAACACAGAACATTAAGTGTTACCAGGATTTGTAAGTCGCAGTTTTTGTGCTCATTCAGTGTAAGTCTATATTAATGCACATGATCAGTATTTGTGTACGTATGTTTGGTATGTGTGAGCACAAATGCGTCACAGTGCATATGTGTGCCTTGTGTCCTTGCATGTCTGCATGGGTTGTTGTGATGATGGTGCCGATAGTCACGGGAGGGTGATTCCTTTGATCGTGACAGCAGCATGGAGAAAAAGATTACCTTTCACTGCCACTGTGACAGAAAAGTGCTCTCAGGTTGACAAACCTCACCAGCAAATTTAATATCCTCCTCATTTCACTGACAAACACTGGGCTCAGAAAGTCGTATGTGAAGTCAGATTAAATTTGTTTGTGAATATAATGCTAAATAATGTGACTATATCTGTCTTAGTATTCAATTTCTGGAAAATAGAAAATACAGTGTTGTGCTGAGCTGCAGTCGGCCGTGTTGTGCTTTTAAGCAAATTGCACCACTATGCCAAATTCAGCAGAGCATTAAAATGGATCTCCAGACTATTGATATAGCATGATGTTTACTGGCTGGAAAATTATAACTTGCAGGAAATGTGCTGGTTTTGGATATTGCCAAACCTTTGCTCCTTTAAATTAAAATAACACGGTGAGGAACATAAACAGACAAAACCCTTTAAATCAGAGCTTTCATAATGGAAATGAAGTACCCTTATCTGTGCCTTTTAGAGTTACGTTTAAACATATTCAATTATGCTGATTTTGTTCAGTTTACTTAGAGATGTAGCTTATTCAATACCTTCATGTGCTCTGTTGTGCGAAAAAGCTGCACATTGATATAAAAATGTAGAGAAATATAAAGTACATGTCCTTCAGTACTGTGATGGACTGGTGACCTGCAGGGGTGTACCCCTGCCTTTCACCCAGAAGAGAGCTGGGATAGGCTCCAGCAGATCCCTGTGACCCTAGCTTTCAGGAAAAAGCGGGTATAGAAGATGGATGGATGGATGTCCTTCAGTACAGTATGTGAACTAATGAATAATTAGTATAAGTTGTGTTTACCTTTACCCTTCTAATAGTACCCCATATCACCCCTCTAGCTTCAGGCATTTTGGGAGTGAGAGATACCAGCCCATGTAAAACTCACTGTTTAACACATATTATCTCACCTGTTTAATTTTTACAAAAACAAAAGTTAGTTATTAGTTCTGTTGCCTTTGGACAGAGCCAGGCCAGCTGTTTGCTCCTGATTCAAGTCTTGGCATCACAGCGTTAATCTTCTTCTCTAACTCTTAGCTTATTTGCCAAGAAACTATTCCAGATAGTCCAATTAGTAGCTTAAAACCTTTATCAGACTTCCTTACACTGGTCAGACGCTGTGTATGGTCATACAGACACCCCTCGTGAATATAACCTTTTACAATGCAGTTAGAACAGTGAAGGGTCTTGGTTCGACCAGTTACACATTCTTTCAAATTGCATGCTTTTAAACAGCCTAACCACCACAGGAGGTCTAGGTAAGCTTTGGATCACAGTGAATAAAAAAACAATTGGACAAAGAACTATGGATGAATTCATGCCTACAATAAAATTAAAAATTTATTCTGAATTTCATGAGTTATATTTAAGGGTACAAAAACCTGAATACTACCATATCCAGTTTGAAAAGCCAGGACATTCCTGCTGAGACAGTAATAACAGTAGCAGCAGTATGCTACCATAACAATGGACACTGTCTAGGCTCCCGCAAACTCATAATCCAGTCAAATGTTGGTTTATGTGCTGTGCGCTGTGCTCTATGTAATATATTCAGAGTTATTAATGACATGGATATGATGATGGATGTACAGTGAACAACTTATTGTGAATAAGAACTTAGTGAGCTGAGGGGTGACTAACCAGAGTGCTGTAAACACAGTCAGTAAACACAGTCTGGACATTTGGCAATGTGGAGCTCATCATGGGACCGTGATCAAAGGCTGGTGACACTACTGTTTCTAAAATTGGTTTTGGAGAATTAAGATTCACACTGGAACATTAAAATGTGGATATGTGGAGAACTGTGGAGCTAAATTATATATAATGTATGTAAAATTGTTATTTCATCTATTTATAAAGGTAAAAAAAAAATCACTACGTTATAGAGCAAGGCAAATATTAGCAGCTGTGTTTATATTATATATATACTGGATAGTGTTCATGTTGTTCAGCAATGACGCACGTGCACATACACGTCGCCTCATACATTAAACTAAAATCCCAACAAAAGCTGGCAACTCTGCCACATGTTACACAATTGTACCAGCAGCTTGGACCTGGCAACCCAAACACCCCTCAACAGCTGCTGATGTCTGATCTTGCCAGGATGGGGGAGGGCTTAAGGTCTAAATCTGGCAACCTAAAAGAAGCAGAGGAAGAAGTATGCTGCTTGGTTTGGGATCATTACGAAAGCTTCAATCACGTTTTTGTAACCTGTTCGTCACTTAGCTGCCAAGTATAATCCTGTGATACACATTATTCCCTAACTCTGTTTCCTGGCAGGGTGGTCTTTGGGTTTAACCACTTCTATCCATTTTTATTCAGACATCACTACCATTTTTAGATAGATCTTATCACACTATGTTAATTCAGAGCTGTCTTCTGACATTTATAGGTTAAAAAAAGGAAAAAAATCTTGCAAAATGCATTTTGGAAATATACAGTACACTGCATGCTACAGGCTACATAGTTGAGACTGGCTTTAAATGGTAATGTCAGTGGCTTGTATTATCATGGGGATGTTTATTTTCCAATCCGCAGATGTGAATGAAGTTTTTTGACAAAGAAAAAAAACAAGTTAAAAAATAGCCTAAGTAAAAAACAACTATATAAAAATGACAGGCCTTTAAAATGGATGAGACAGTGACAAAAAAATAACAAGAAATCGAATAAAACATTTAAATCTAAATGTAGTAACACAAATGAATAAACAGCATAAATATTGGCTGTAAAATATTCAACTCCAAAGCCAGTTATCACTACACGTTTATTGAATATTTAACACTAACGCATTTCTCTGAATGTGTCAGACAGACGGATTCTCTCTAAAATTTAATTTGCCTACAAGACTTACAAAAGTAGATGTCATACATGCAGATGTGTGTGTGTCATATGCACTTTTATTGTGTGTGTGTGTGTGTGTGTGTGCTTGTGTGTGCACATACACCTCCTGGCAGGGCTCAGTTCTGTGTAATGCACCCTGCCTGAGGGGCTAGGGTTGCCAGGTTGTGTAAATAAATTAAAGCAACAAATTAGGTTTAAAAGCTTCTCCCTCAGGCCAGGGAAAACTAAGATCCATTATTCATGGATTTTACTGCCGGGAACAGCAGGTGTGTGTGTGTGTTAAAGAGAGAGTGTGTGTATCAGTATTTTTTTGTCAATTATTCAAAGATTAACCACCCTTACACCATCACATTATCTCATTGATGAAATTGAATACCAGTTACATTTTGATATAAGTAATGAAAACTACAGCCATGGATACTGAAACTCAGTTTCTTTGTGCAGTAAATGGAGAGATGCCTGTTACGGACTAGAAACCTTTAAAAGCTGACATAACAATTTTCCTTTGCATAAACAACCACCTCTCATTAACAAGAGGAAGGTTGTTTTGTTTTACAGCCTATATACGATGATACACGTGTGTTGCCTACTTGATTAAATGCTTTGTTGAAATCCTGAGAAAAAGCCATGTATTTGAGCTGTGTAATTGGAGAGAAGCTTTACACAGGAGAGCTGCAGCAGTCTTTTCCAGGTCAGCTGAGTTATAATTCTGCCAGCACATCCCGGCCAGCATGTACAGTAATTAGTACATTTCTAACAGGGACCTTCTTTTACACATGACCACACCGTCTCGTCCTCTTTCTTTTCTCCTGTGAGTGTGTGGTGGAAAGAGATATAAAAATATTTATATCAAAATCACTTTTAAACAAAGGCTTAAACACAGAAAAAAAAAAAAAAACACTGATCTCTGCTTCTACTGCTGCTAGAATTACATGTATCTAAACTAAAGCTGACTTATCTAATTAATTCGTGTAGCAGGTATATCTCTATTATTTAATACAAATGCAGAAGTGTAGAAATTATGACAATGAGCTGTGACAATGGCTCAATTAGTGACAATGAGATGTGGGCCTGACCAAGAATTAGACTGCCACATAAACCCTGCAAAACAAAATGCTGTTTTTTGTGGAGATTAAATAAATAAGATACTAAAATAATATTGTTTACTGAGTTTCAGAGGTGCTGGTGTACATGGCATTTGTCACATATTTACAGTCTTTATGGTAAGTTAAGTAGATGTTGGCACCAGCTTTATATTTATTGATATTCATGGAAGAAATGAAATTGGTATCAATCGTCTCATTGCCCCTCATCAAGACAGCAGATGTGGATGTTTCCCAAAATGTCAAACCATTCCTCTACAATATAGAATAGCAATTATTACAATATAAGACTGCAATCTTATTCCCCTTAGTGCATTCATTTGAATAATGTTCTTTGTCTGATCGAGTTTAATTAAATATAGTTTTTTATTTTACCTGTAATTCTGTACTAAATCATCCCCTAGACGCTTCTCAGACTGGAAACGATGTTCACTAGCTGTTCAATTACTTAAACTGATGAGATGAGATGGTGTTAGTTTGTGTGTGCAGCCAATGCAATGTTCGCTTTCACAAATCAAAGGCACAATTTCCTTAACATCTCCATGGGAAAGACATAAATTCATGTAAATATTTCAGCTATTTCGTCTGATCACTGTGGCTCTAGCAAGAACTATAAGGAGCTAAACTCCATGGTCAGTGGTAAATATTCTTTCTTACTTTTTACTACATTCATATGCAAGTCAATAAATCATGACACAGGTGATATTTTGAAGAAGAAATATTATCTGATATGATTTCATTTAAAAAAAGAAATCTTACAAAGGACCTGAATGGGTGATTGTGTATAATGTCATGTAATATAGAGAATCAGGTCCCTGTGCAGATCATTTATGTCACATTGCAAATTTGTTAGCTGTAAGAAATTCTAATTTATTATAATATTTTAATCACATGATACTTTATAATACCAGAACACATTTGCACAAAACTGAATGAAAACCAGCTCATTTTAATGCCCCTATGTACATTAAATAAATTAGATGATCAGTAAGAAGCAGGAATGTCATATATATCTAGAAAATGACAGGAATGAAAGATATTAGAGATGATATTCAACATTGACTCTTTTTAGGGGTAATAATCTATTTACTGTCGTTATTGATCCTTGCTATTTACAATTACAGAAACATGACAAAAGTATAGCTGTGTGTTGTTTCAAAAATTTTTTATGCTGCTTATAACAAAATGTTAAATTTACTCAGTATAATGGAAGCACCCACAATTTTATTCAAAAGTACAAGACCCACAATTATGATTTGACATTTAAACAACTTACCTACATGAGCAAGTGTAGGAGAAAAATTACTTTGAAATGTTGCTATTAAAAAATCCTTCCTCTGTCGGCTTTGCCCTGTCAGTGCTTGCATTAGTTATTCACAGAAAAATGCCTTGGAAAGGTAGTTGAGTTATGACACTTTCAGTATCAATAAAGGGAGCTTGTCTTGAGGAGTGTGGAAAATTAACTACATTAAATGACTACTTTGCTGTTCAAGGCCTGAAATCATCTGGTAGAGTGAGCTGAATCAAGATGCTTTAGTTATTTTTTGTGATGTGCAACCAAGGCTACACTGGAATAGATAGCTAATGGGATTTGGCATTGCACATGTGACACATAGTGTATGTTTTTGTGCATATGTTGTACAAACGTGAAAAAAATGTATAAATACATTTGATCTATTTGTGCTTGTACTTGAGTGTAGCAGACGTGGGATCTCAGAGCTTCACCCTTGTCGTCCCCGTGTTTGTGCATGAAAACTTAACTATGTAAGTCCTTGCTCCTATTTAAGGAAATGCAAATATATTTACACAGTCATAGTCACTGTTCAACAGTGATACACATTTTCCCACTCTAATCATTTGAAGTCTTTGTTTTATGCCTGCTCTTGCCCTGGTTGCATGTTGAATTGCAAAGATTACAGTATATAAGCCTGCAGGAAAGGTGACCCTTATCTGCTCCATGTCTACTTGCTCCTGGCACTAACTGTTCATCTTCCTCCTCGACAGCTTGTTGATGTTACCTCATAACTTGCCTGATGTCGACTTGGGGCCTTGTTAGTCAGTGGTCATCTCCAGCACCTGCCGTAGAGACACACAGTAGGGAGGGAAAGAAGCAGGGAAGAAAATGCAGTTTTCTTTTTATTTGAGTTCTTCATGGGTTACCACTGTGCATCCCATTTTTTAAATCTAATAAAGGCCCTTAATGTTTGGAAGAATCTACCTCTACCTATTATACAGCATATCTATAGATGTATTGTGTTGTGTTGTGCAAATATTCTCAGTACAGTGCTGGCTGATTAGATTGATAATTGAAGCTATACTTGTATTTCCACCTATTTAAGACGCAGAAACACTGAAGCATTTTACCATTTAACATTGTTGTTTTACGTGTCCAGTTTATTGTTGGTATTATTATTATTTCCTGTATGGTTTATGGTTTATGGTACTTCAGCACATGCAATGTAACCAACTTGATAAATCCCAGTAAACAGTGTGCAGAACAACATGGAGAAAGACTGTAATAATGTCCATGTTTCACAGAAAATAAACATTAAAAGTGACAGTTTTTATTCATCAAATTCCAATTAACAACAGAAAGAGGCAAATATTGCGTAGTAATGTACATCCTCCACCTCTTTCCACCACTCTATATTCTTTCTTTCAGGTGCCTGTTCTTCTTTCCCTTCTCATCCTCGCTCCAGCTCTTCATACTCGTCCTTTTCTCCACACTTCTCTGTGTCACAGCTCCTCAGAGTGGAAAGCTATAACACAGAGAAGAGAATGAGGTGTTCACCAGTCCAGTCAGTTATTTCAGGTACAATTTAACAGTATGGGGGGGGGATGGCACACATGTAAACCACTGCTTCTTAAAAAAAAAGCCTTTTACATGCAAAGAAACTGGGGTTTCTGCACTGATTATATTACCACTTTCTTCAATCTAGCTACTGTTATTTTGGCTTTGAACCTCTTCCACTGTAAAATAACCTTTTTACAATAACCAATTATTTTCTGACTAGCGTATCCTTCTGCTACTTTCTACAAGTCAGAATGACACATCCTGAAAATATTAGTGAAGTTAAATACACTCAGTAAGTGTTACATATAGTTGAGAAGAAGAAGACCCATTTATTTTCCGCATAATGTATTCTAACAATTCTGCAGGTTAAAGGGGCATCATTTTCATGATAACTCTATTAGTCAGTGAGTGATTGTGTTCTGACAGCTCCATCATCGTTATTATCTCCAGGGCCTGAGTTATCATGATGTGGATCAGCACTGAAAAGACTTGGTTTTAGCACATACGAGAAGGCTTTGAGACAGGAAAGACTTTCCTTTAATAGATAAATAGTCCTTACATGTTTAGAACATTAGAAAGAGGATTAGGGGAACGTAAACATTATGTCCTGAGCAGGATGTTAGGTAAAGTAGACACATTATGACACAACAGCCATGTAAAAGTTCCCCCCGTCCCTCCAACACAGGTGCAAGACACTCAAGAGACACAAAATGACTACACACAATGTGGCTGCTTAATGATCTCCATCTCTTTGTGGTTATTTTGCCTGTCTTTGTAGTTGTTTTCTGCCTCTTTAGGGTCATTTTGCATCCATTTGTGATTGTTTTATGTTTCTTTGTGGTAGTTTTACATCTTTGTTGTCAATTTGTGTCTCTCTGTGGTCATTTTTCATAGTTTGATTGACTTTCCAAGAAGAAACAGAGGCTGTGGCACAGTGCCCAGACACCCTCATCATTGTTCAGTAAAGCACCTATGAAAGCATTTTATTGAAAATATGAATTATGAATCATCTTAGTCATTAGATGATTAATTAGTCCGAGGTGATGTTTTCTTACATGTGAGGGTTTCAGTTAGCTGGTGAATACCTTCCTCCTCATCATCAGGAGCAATCAAACCAGCTGCAAACGCCCAAATCATCTCCAACCAATCGGTGCTTTCCTGAGCTGTGACATCACCAGAGACCCCAGCGGGGCTTGATTTTATTGGACGAACACCACCTGGACACACCAGAATAACGAAAGGGAACAACTGAATAGCGTAAAATGAAAGCTCACACACACTTATATGCTTTCATTTTATGTTTACTGGAAGTCTCAGCATGTTGCCAGACAGCACTAGTACTTAAGTATAAGGGAGTGTGAAGGTGAATATGGTATATATATTGGCTTAGAAGTTTCTGCTTGCCTCTAGCCTTCAAACCTCTCTTAGCGATGGCAGCAGGAGGAGGGAGACCTGAGGGGGTGAGATGCACAAACATGACATTAAGAGACAGCGTAGGGGGAAGAGTAAATCACTTGGAAAAAAAAAAATGACATGGTGGGCAAACAGATGAAAAAAAAGAGACATAAGAAGAGAGAAACCATAAACACATTGTCTTACAGGAGAAAAATGATCAGTGGTTTTATGCTTTCAGTCATTTCGGATGCATTGTTTTGTCGCTATAATGGCAAACACGATAAACAAATCACACAGGAAATAAACTTTTCATCACACAGAACATGTTAGGACTCAATGATGCAGGGGGCATGCTGAATGAGAACACAGCACGACACTGAAGCAACACAACCAGCTTTCCAGCAGCATTTACGCATTCCTGTCACATTCCCATCGCTAATGTCACTGATGTCTGTCTGCATATGAAACAGTGTCACTCACTAACTGTTGGTTTTGATTCCAGTAGTGTGAAAACCAAAAACATCATACTGCCACTACTTCGTGAGAGGATTTAAAAGGTGTAAGTTATGACTTTATCAGTACCTAATAAATAGTTTGCTAATGCTTTGCACATTTGTTTTCTTCCTTTGTCTGTTTAGACATTTCATTCATCAGGAAGCTGAACCCTCAAACCTCAGCATGAATGAGAACAATTTAACATATATTCACAAATCAATGCCTAACTTTTGCTGTTAGTGTATCAGACAGCGAGAAACCTGCTGCTTATTGATGACTAACACCATTAACAGCTGCAGACTAGTTTGCTTCTTTTATATGCTTTATAACTGAGGTAGCTGCAGTTTATTAAAGATAGAAAATTGCACCAGTGTATTGACTAATACATTATTGTTATTGTTGCTATTGTTATTGTTATAGGATCTCTTCTTCTGACAGTAAATCTGGAGACTTATTACTGAACACAAGTGATGTCAGGTTTCAACAGGTAACAAGGTCTTTTTTTTTTAGATGCAAAGCTGTTCAGCTAAACAATTAGACCAGAAACGACAATTATCTGCATATCGACCTGTCTCTGTCAGTCGCAGTAGATTTGTCCCAGCGGCTGCTCTCACTGCCTCTAAAATACATTATTTTCTCATTTGCTTTCTTCTGCAATTCATTAAAAAAAAAATTGTTGCTGTATCAGTTTCATGGTGTACATAATTGCAGAAACGTTTCAGTTTTAAATGAAGTTAATATAACATGCAGACTGTACAGAATATAGTCTGAGTTGCTGTGGACGGGCTCTGCTGCCCAGTTGGTTAGTTGCTCCTCTGTGTTTGTAACAAGCCAGACAGTAATTTTACTTTGCTGTGAGCTTCTCTGGCTGTGAAAATAATGACTCCGTGCTCAGGCTGGTGGTGTTAAAACAAACTGTGATCATATAGCCACCGCAGCAGTGCAGGTGTTTTTGCATCTGTCTCTCTGAGGAACGCGTGAATTAGCACATTCATCGTGACTCTGTGTGAGTATTACGATAACTGTTGGCTCTCAAGTGCTAAATGCATTGTTTTATTCCTCTCTGTGGATCCCTTTAATTTTCCCTTTCCCAGGCGGAGGAAGCCTTCAGCCTGTTTGTTGCCCAGTGTGGAGGAGTTGTATAATAGATCCTCATAAACAACTGATTAATGCACCGGCATTTCTCTGATTGGCAGCCTGGACACAGTAACAGAGACACCAGGAATAGAAAGCAAACATTTCCCCCTGCTAACTCTGCCTTCTTTTTTTTTTTTTTTTTATTCATTTGGCCTGACTTTCACTTCATCTTTCTACTCTCCATTTTTCTTTCTCTCTGGCTCTAATTCCTTCCACATCCCCTCCGTTTTCTTGTTTTAAATCTAATTTCTCTTTTCTTCTCCCCACTTATCTCCTACATACCTTTTAGCTTTTGTTTTTGTAGTTTGGTGTAGTTTAGCAGCCACATCAAAACAATAAACCACAGAGCGCTGAAAAATAAATTGCACAGCAGAGACACAAAAAGAAACCCAAGAGGCTCTGAAAACCCTCTCAGAAGAAAAGAGCATAACGCAGCTGAAAGAGACATCTGAGCTGAATAAGAAAAGCTAAAAGATACACAGCTTTGTTGGTTCTTTCTTTTATTCTTTCCAATTTTCAACCCTTCAACCCTCCCAGTTATCCCTTTCATTCTTCCCTTCCCTTATTTTTCTTCCTTCCGAGTACTCTTGCTATTCTTACTTTATTCTTGTTTCCTTTCATCTTTGGATCTTTCTGTCGTTCCTCCCCTTTTTTAACGACTTACTTCAGTTTTAGAACCAGTCACTAATATCTGAAAATATCTGTATGTTCTTGTAATATTTCCTGCTTCCCCAGTCTAATAATAATCACATACACTAAAAACGATTCCATGTCTGTGTCTTTCTCTATGAAAAGAAAGTGTAAGAATTTGATACTGATTAAGCTCTCGCTTATTTCTCTCTAGGACATCTGTGCATTTTCCCTTTCTATGTCATTTGCTTCTATCTCTTCTGAATTATTGTATTTTTCTTTACAGTTTTACTATGTATGTACATCCCCCTGTGACACGCACACACGCACGCGTGCACACATGCACGCACGCACACACACATGCAAGCAGCTTTTTATCTTTGCTTGGTCATGACAGGGAGAATTGTATTTCTTCTTTATTGTCCGAAAATGTGCCTTTTCTGTTTCATTTACACACACTGGCCTTTATTGAAATGTCATGGTGGAAGAAAGGCCTTGTGATTAAAAATGCAGCCCAGCATTTTGTCATTGTCAGCTTGCAAATATTTGCTTCAGAAAATAGAAGATAACTACAATGCAGAGGGGACATTTGCTTTTTATGTGCACTTCCTCCTCCGCTCAAGACTCGCCTTACCCCTCAGAAAAATGTTTCCTCAGCTGAGAGAAAAGATTTGCAACTTTTATTGATAGTGCTGCATGTGGGTGATAAATGAATCAATCTCAGTGCAGGGCTGTTTATTTCATTTTCTATGTTAAGGTTTTTTGGATTATGATAGCCGTGCCAACATATTTGTCAATACCAGTGGTCACAAACCAACAAATCTGGACAACTGAACAAATTATTCAGCTTGAAATCCCATCAGGCTGACAGCTTTATACTGTTGTGACGCACAATTGTTGTATTCAGCGCCTAGATGACTATTTTAAACCACAGCTTCTTTGTTTGTGGCCCCAGAGAAAACAACAGACACAACAGTAATGCAGCGCACATGTTGAGTGATCATACACTTTCAGACTGGGACTGAAGCTACGCAGACTGATGACAAATAAAAGAAAAACCCCAAACAAATGAGTTAATCATAACAAATGAAACGGTATACACACCTACGTGGGAAATGTCATGGAGGAGTAAACAGCATACTAAGAAGGTGTGATTAGACTTTTTCTCAGGATAATCCACAGACTTGGCTGAAGCTTCTTCTTTAAGAAGCATTTCCTAGCCTACAAAAACTACCCATAGTTGAAATATCTGCAAACCTCAGCAAGTGAGTGGTGTGAGTCTCTAGGGCAGAAAACAGAGCAGCTACACTGCACTACTCATCTGAATCTTTCAAACGCCAAAATCAGCGATACCATGGGTCACAGCAAACCTTTGACTTTTGACAGCTGTTGGAAAACCTTTGTTAAAAAGTTTTAACAAAAGGTCAGCCCCAGTCTGTGCCGCTTCAGTACTGATTGACCCTTTATCAGGTTAAATACAGAACATTCCAGTTTAACACACTGGACACACACAGGACAGGGATCAGCTGGAGTTTCACTGGTCTGTCACAGGCATCGTTCTAGCACAAGCAGGCAGCCAAACTGTTAGTGGTTTTGCTGTGGTTTTTTTTACCAGGAGATAAACACACGGGGTCGTCACAGTATGATGTGTACTCTTTGGATGGGATGGCAGGTGATTGACAGCATGAGGATGGGGAAGAAATGAAAGGGTAGGGGGGTGAAGAAAGGAGAAGAGTGAGGAGTTAAAGATGAGCATGTTGGAAGTAAGGCAGGACTATGCATACACTGTAGGATAGTCCAAATACATGGTGATGTGTAGTAGTTGTAGTAGTTGTGGGAGTGATAAGGAGGAGATATGAGCAGAATTGACAGAAAGGTCATTATTACGGTAAATTACCCGAACACTGGAATACACCAGCTTTGTGGCAAAATCAAAGTGATTGATTTTCTGTAGTGGTTGGATGATCGGTAGCAGTTTGACCTTTAGATCGCTACAGTACATGCTGCTTTACTGTTATATAAGTTAATGCTTTATTTTATGGGTCCAACAAGCTTTCAGGAAAGAGCTATAGAACTTAATACTAAACATTGGGAAACTAGGAAATAAAGAAAAGTCCCAATAAAACCCATAAAAATAATCATATATGCATTATAGAAAATTAACCCTCCATGTTGAATGTATGTGCTATTTCACATCTTGGTATGTTCAGCTGATCTGCTGACTAAACTAGACAAACATCCAAAAGGTTACTCAATTTGAATTATTTTACTGGAAGTCCAACTTAGTGCAAAATGACATAGTTCATTCTGAAAGATTCCTGTTAAATGGCGTCATATCAAGTGATGTGCAGTAGAAATAAAAATGCTGGGCTGAGATTAAACTGCAACCTGTCATCCTTTCACACACTGCAAACACTTCAATTTGTGACAATGCTGCCTTTAAGATGAATTGGTTTCAGGGAGAAATGAATAATGTTACTAAACGCTGTAATCCAGTGGCATTCAAGCCGACTCTGAATGTATCTCATTATAGAGTTGTCAAACGGTGCTTAAAGGACAGCTCCAATATTTTCACAGGCCTTAAAACAAAACAAGTCATATATGAATTTTGTGTACACTGAAAGTACTTTAGGTGGCTGTGACTCTTCTTCCTTAATATATTGACTGTAAAAAAGCAATTACAGCAACCACAGAGAAGTTTTGTTTCGAGATAACTTCAAGATTCAAGGCCCAGTTGGGATATTGAACTGCATGACAACGTTCCAACGTTGTGGAAAAAGCGAGAGCCAATCCTTGAATTTCCACATCAACATTATAAAAATCTATTTGAAGTTTATTACTGTATGAGGATGATAACATGCACACTAATAATTTGCTCCTACTGCTATAACTCAGTTAAAGCACTAGATCAGCTGCTGAAACTGTTGAAATGCATAAGGTGAAAGCCTCATTTATCCCATTAATATTTCATAACTGCAGCAAATTCACCTTAGCTCAACTACATTTTGGAGTTTTCTGATTTCTGGTGGAGTCAACAGTGGTGCTATATTTACAAAACTAACAATATGCTGCAGGAGAGCATGGGGGAGGACCACTGTTTCTCTGTCAAGATTCCTCCTGTTACGCTGCAATCAGGCGTTTCTCGTTATCTCAAGACATAAATTAATGGGTATGTAGATCCTTGTAAGCCTGATCATGGTGCCAGGCAGCAGACAGACTTACGCAGAACTGAAAATGTTTGAAGGAGAGATCTTGACTGCTTCATTTATTTTAATCAATCAGCAACACGGTCGCGATCTCAGGAAAATTCATTTTCTGTTATCTCATGACAATGAAGTAATTAAAGTGTGATCACAGAAAACGAAACTTGATCACTCAAGACAATTAAGTCATGAGCTGGAGATAATGGGATTAAAAACACAGACTGAAAAGAAAGCTGCTCTCAGTTTCTGTACAGCAGCAACCAGCGATGTATAGAATTTTAAAGAACTTCATATAAACCAGGTCTGAGAGAAATACCTGAACTTTAAATTACTTTCCCGTTTTATTAAAAATGAGGACGGACTACCTCCTGTGACAGTGTTATTAGTATGCATGTTAACACCGGTGCCCTTTCAATCCATTCTGAGTGTATGAGTCAGACATTTAAGTGAAAATGAGGAGTAGTGGACAGACCTTGGGGTGTATGCAGCTGTATTACTACACTGGTACATAAAATGTCAAATGTTAGAGCCTAAGTGGACGTGTGAGCGTGTGAAAGGTGCTTGAGTGTCATTTTCATTTCATCTGCCAAGTCACAGGAAACACGCCATGCGCCACTTTCAACACAACCAGCTTCTGCGTGTCCTGTAACGTGACACATGGATGTTTTTGAAAATGACGACCTTCATGAGAGCCCACTTTTGAGTTTGCTTCAAAAATGTCTGGAAGGTTGTTCAACAATGCTCGGATGAAATATGGATGTGTGACTGAAATGTGAAAAATGGGTAAAGCATGAGTGAAAGGAAAGTCTTATTAAAAATACAAGAATAATGTAATGGCATTTTTATGGAATTGTAATCACTCTGGAGGTGAGCAAATATTTAATAAATATTAAACTGCAAAAGGAATGGATTAAAAATCATACAAAGACTGTAAAAACAGATTTTGTTACCTGCTAGAGTTTTATAATCGAGCAGATCAAAGAAAACAATGGCTACACCCGCCCATGTGATGATCAGAGCCACAACCAGCAGCCAGGCCATGGGTGAAGTAAAGGTCAAAATGACATCATCCAAAAATGTTCTCTTATTGGTCCGAGCTGATGGGACCGCCTCCTCGCCATTGGTGTGACTGCTCATTGGTGAAGAGAGCTGGGAACGGGTGGAGAAAGGTAAGCTTGGAAGAAGAGAAGAGAAGGTTCAGTGTTTGAATGATCGATTTAAAAACTTTTTTTCACTTTTCAACAAAATACAAGGCTGGAAGGTGAAAACTAGAAATTTGAAAAAGTAAAAGCACCAACATAATTACAAATATTTGATTCAAACAAGTTTTAATCACCTGAAAAGAATAAATTTTATAAGGTTGCTTATTTGCAGAGTGTATTCCGTGCCTGCAGTTTGTAAAGCAGTCTTTCTGTTTATTCATGATCTTTAAGCTAAAGCAGAGACATAAAGCCCTGATGGCATCATCAAGGTTATTTTTTCTTACACTTTACAAAGCTCCTGCTAAAGCATGATTAAACTCTTTATGTTCAGCAATTAGTTAACATTACAAAAATATTCTGGGTTTGCTGCAGAGAGATTCCACATTTACCACATGCTATGTTTCTGCTGCATTGACATTTAATTGCAACCACAACCACAAGTGTTTTTGGTGCCTAACCCTAACAACATACAGAACTCAGGAGCCAAATCCAAAAGGCGGAAGACTTTGTGTGTCTCCCTTCTATGAAGTGTATTAAAAAAACAGTAGAAAAACATGAATGAAATCCAGAAAGCATTAATGTTTTCCAAGCACAAATTTGTATTTTATAGACATCATTTTTACGACGTTGCTTTAGAAGCCACAGAAGAAGAAGAAGTGTGTTTTCACACAGTGAGTGGTATTGACAGTATGCCCTTTTAACATCACCTTTTAATGACAACTTCAGCTTGTCCCTTTTGTCCAACAAACTGCATAGATTCCACAAAGGAACCTTTTTGCTGAAAATGTACTTTTTTTTTTAGGCCTGCAGAAATGCTGACCTTGCCATGCAAAGTCAATATCTATAAAAAATCTTTTGGAATTAAAAGGTCTTGTGACTGGTTTCTGATTTAGAACGTTATGATTAAAAAGAAATGTCTGTGTTTTGTTCTTAATAACAAAATGTTGTCTGGTTTGGATCATAGGTCTCTGCACCGTATGCAATCGGCAAGTAAAATGAAAGCATTGCAATGATTCACAATAAGTGCAGAAAGCTTGGGAATACTGTGGGGGTGGAAGGTCCACTTTGCCTCGAGGCCCAAAACCAAACACAACATAGGCCATGGTGCTGTTAGAGTTATACATAAAGAATAGCATTAGCATCTTCCCAACCTGTCATATCTACAGGCATGCTTGTTATGCTTGTATTCATTTTGCCAATACTTTTGATTAATGCTCTAAGCAGCTGCTTATTTTGCAAGTGCACCAAGTATTTTCTGTTATTTTTTTTTTCTGTGAGGATGAAAAAGAGAGATACAAGGAGGAGATGAGAAGGATGGAAAAGATTGGGAGAGAGCGAGAGGGAGAAACAGACAGAGATTACCCGAGGTGATGGGGAGATTAAATTCCATCTGATTTTTAAAAATCTGCAAGACAAATTACTTCTCTAAAGAAAGTTTTCATCATGGTACGGCAGAGGGGCTTGGTGCCATAACATGATTAGGTGCTCACGTTGGGTTGTTTGTGTTCATTATGTGACGTGCTGCAAAGAACGCCTGACATGATGCATTTTTCCTTCTGTTTTTCTGACTGCCTCTCACGCAGCTTGTCTCCAAATACAAAGTGACAGTTTCTTTTGTCGTGGAGGTTTGAATTAAAACAGGTATGACTCATTTGGAAGAAATATTTTCATCTCAAGGTTATTAATGAGGCCCTGAAGGCAGCAGAGCCGCGTGAGTAGTGTATGCTCTGTGCTGGTCCACTTGAAGCATTTAACACCATTCATTATGAGAGACTGGTTGACAGAATTAGGTGGTGGTTTGGACTCTAATGGGCCTCATCTTCACTGCCAATTAATACAAGATTGGTGACAACGTTCCCCCTGGCTCCTCATTATATAACATACCTCAAGGTAAAGTCTAAGGCAACATTTTTCTCAGTGTATATTCTACTTCTTGCGAATAAAACCCAGTCATTTAAATTGAACATATTATGGTCTATTACTATATGAAGCCTGAGCACTCAGACCCAAACAAAGGTGTTCAGTTGCACAGGACTGTTAAACAATGCAAGTGTAGCAATAAATATGACTTGATGCAAAAAGCAACAGCACTTTTTCATGGCTGGATTACAAAAAAATTGACGTTGCGCCTCTATTGAGCACTCTGCCCACCTTCCACTCATTACAGTACGGGTACTTCATTGACTCCAAGTCCTAACCAAATATAACGCACACCACACTGTACGCAGTGGCGTCAATACACACAGAAAAACCAGCGCTACCAATTTTAGGTATGTAATCTATTCATCACATTCAAGTCATTCATCACATTATGACTCACTGGGTGACATTATTGGTGATTTTTAGTGGTCAAAAGCAACGTAGCAGAGGCCAAGACATCCAGATACTTAATCTCAAGTATAGGTCACACTCCAAAACCTCTAAATTCTACATTATTCCCACCATGAAGAACTGATGTGTTTTGATTCAATAGCTGGTCTCACCCTGACCTTTCTGTTGTTGCATTCAGATAACAAACTACAAAATCAATTTAACATAATTTAGTCCAGGCACATTCAGATGTGCATTTGTGTGTGAGCGTCTGACTGATCTGGTGAACAACAGCTGCCGTGTTTGTCATTTCAGAAGCAGAGCTGAGAGCATGTGTGTATGACAGAACCATTGATCTAGTGAAGCCCTGGCAGCGGCTGGTCAGGCCAACATATTGATCAGCAGCAGGTAAAACAGTCCCGATGTTACAATGACAGGAGGCTGGAGCACAGCGGAAATGTCTTGCAGCAGACACAAGAGGAAAGGCTGCGTTGTCCAATCATCCACTTCACCATACTTCTCCAGTCCACATAATTACCGTATGGTTTTCTTATACAGCCGATTTTTTATAGGTTCTGTCAATGTGTGAGTCACAGTCTGTAAACATTTTTTCTCCGTTGTGTCAGTCCTCTTTTCAAAACCAGATGACCCAGCCCACCTGTTGTTACCTTTAAGTGCTGAGCTGATTTTCTCTCTCTCTCTCACACACACACACACACATGCACACACACACACGCACGCATGTACACCGACACAGACACATACACAAACACCTCCTCCACACTAAAGGCATGAACAGAATTAGAACGATGTGGGTGCAGGCCACTAACTGGCATTTGAGGGCAAATGAAAGGTGACAGGTATGTTAGAGTGTGTGTCATTGAAGAGTAACTCAACTTTCTCACAAATAGGCACAGAACTGCTTGTTGGGTATCATTTCCAGTGTATGTTATGTTAATTCTGCTTCAGGTATGATTGTACCTTAACACACATATAATAACATCATAAAATAAAATATATTGTTGAAGTTTACATTTGTGCTTTCCAGTCTTTTTGGTTCGTGACCTCTTAGAAATAAGGTCTGACAAAATGATCTCATTTAATGTAAATAACTGCTCCAAGCTCCAAACAGGTGAAATAACATATACAATTTGCCAATGGGATGTTCTTGTAAAATACTACTACACCACTACCAACACAATACCAGCTTGGCATCTTGTTCAAGGAGAAGCCTGTGATCAAACCACCGGCACTCTGGTTAGTGGATGACCTGAGCTACAGCCTCCTGCTTTGTGCAGGCAGGATAAATGGGTCAACAGATCTCTGGACTTAAATATGGGAGACTCTTGCTCCCCATTTCAAACTGATAGTCGGTGTTGATTCTTTTAACCATGTTGTACAGTCTAACCATGTTATATTGTTGTCACGATGACGAAGGTCCTGTTTTAGCAGTGATTTTTAACAGTGGCATATCTCAAGGAAATGAGCCTGAGTCATATATCAGAGGGTAGGGACAAACAATCCAGTCATTTAAGTAGGTTAAAGCCACAATACACTGTCCACGAAGAAGCACAAACACAACCAATTTTCTTGTAAGAAAATAAGTGGATAAATAAAATGACTGTAATTTGTCACAAACTGTTTTTCTTTTTTTACGTGCCAAATGCTTTTTATGCACACAGATAGCAAATGCAGTGATTTACATGTCAACTATTTCTCTTGTTTACATTGGAGCAGTTACCTGATGTTACTGTCAGAAGAAAAAGAAAAAAAAATGAGGGGAAAAGTGAGAAAAACATGATCATTTGTACATCAAAGCGACTGTTTTCAAATGCAGTTGTTCCCATCCTCGAGGTTCAGACCCCCCCAGGGATCCCAAGATACATCTAAGAGCTCCAAAGAAGACGGAATAGAAAGAAAATATATTTTTCTTGGTAAAACAAATATTTTCAACTATTCAGACCTATGAAAATTCCTCAAATGAAACTATTAGTCTTTGAATATACTGCTATTAAATCATGTCTAGTCTCAGGAACAAGGAAAAACATGATTTGCTTTAATTTAGTTTCTGATAATCATGTGATTCTAAATATATTTCTCTAACATCTACTGAACGATCATAAAATCCCACTGAAGTAGACTATAGGAGTAAAAATGTAATAATTAGTTGCATTAATTCCCTTTATACATACACTATATTTGCGGTTCTCAAACTGATAAAGTTTGCCCGTAGTAGCTGATGTCAGATATTGTACTTTAAATGACCATGAAAAAGAATAAGTGTGTGTGGACTGTATATTGAGCGCCGACATTCAGGAACATCAGTTTAAGGTCATTATTATAAAGTTCAGCCACAGTGAAATGGATTTTTACTGTACCTTGGACTGTGAGTTTGCTGGATGTTCAGTGATAACCTTCAGTCCCTCACAGGCTCCGGGAAAAGCACTGTTACCATAGAAACAAACATGAAACTACTTCATTAAATCCTTTTTGGCCCCAGTTGATTGTGAGAAAAGACGACAGAGGTGACTCAGATCCAGCAGCAAAAAGCATGCAGCAATTGTGTTAAGCTGGATCACACCGGGGACTAAAAATACACTAAAACCTTCCCCTACAGGAGAAAATGAAAGGAAAAATGCTGTGAAAAATTCTTCTGTTCTTGTTGTTCTCCGTGTTTTCAAAGTTCTTCTTCAAGCTTTCAATTGTTATCCAAGTGAGTCAAAGTTTCTGAAATTTGTTTTCTGGATAGATAGCTGGACAGTGAGCGACAGAGATGGACAGAGGCAAGTGGAGAGAAGGGGTTAACCCACTGAGATCAACCCTGCCCCCTCTGGGGGTCTAAAATAGACAGATAAAGAAGTGAGGGCAGAGAGGGAGGGAGGAAGAGAGGGGGACATTTCAGAAAAAGAGAGGGAGTGAAGAGAGAGCAGAGAGGAAGAAAACTGGGTGTAAAAGTGCAAAAGATCTAGGGGATGGAGAAGTGAAAGGAGAAAAGAACAAAGTGGAAGTCTCCTGTGCCATGTGCCTCAGAAACACTGAGCTTATTAATCATGTGATAATAATGGAGGGAGCCAGAGGCAGCTAACAGCTGATGTTACATCAGGGTTTCCTCCTCTGAGAAGTCCAGTACTCTGCTCCTGACCTCACCTATGCTGACCTGTTCACTGCAAAAATATCAAGGCAATTTCCTACCACCTGTTAAGTTGAACAAATTTGTCCGGTCAGTGATTTAGCTTCATATTACCACCTGATTTAATAAGAATGAGGATATTAAATGAAATAATAGCTCCACTCATGTAAAAAGACTTTGTCAAGAGACCAAAAACATTCACTTTGTGCCCTTGACAACAACTTCAACAATAAAGTACTTAAACTTCTAAGTTTCTCAACCCTTCTTGTACTTGCACCAGGGGAAATAGATTTCCTACTATGTGCCCTGCCTTGTCAAACAGAGGTCAAAGTGAAGAGTAAATACGTGAATAAATATCTAGTTTAGCCCCATGTGAGTTTTTAAGCCCTGTCAAAACCTGTTTTGAGGCCCAGTTTAAATGAGAGAGCGGGTGTGTTTCTATGTGAGAGAGCAGTGGGAAGGAGTAACCTGACCCCCAGTCTCGCCCTGAGAGCCTGCGCTGCACAGGCTATAATTAGAGATACAGACAGCAGCTGGTGTTAACGTTGGACTGGAAGACTTTATATGTAGGGCACACGGAGCGGGCTGAGGGGCAACATATAGACACACACACACACACACACACACACACATACACACACACACACACACATGTCAAAAAGTTATGACATTATCTTTTTATTAGCACATCCTAAACAAAGATTAGACAGAGTTTAGTGAACCGCAGTCAGATTCCTTGTTTGTTTGCACAAACTTAGTCAATAAAGCTGATTGGGATTCAGATTCTGATAATACAACACAAAACAGAGTAAATCTCTGTGGAATAGCACTAAAATGTTAAATGATTCAAAACTGTAAAATCTTACAAATCTTAAAATGACTGTATTACTGTGGAAAATCGTTAGTGGAACAGAAGTTAACACACCTGTGACAATTACAACAAAAATGCATTTACCTGTGATCATAACAGCAAATGTGATAATACGTGTGATTTGTATTTCAACTGCATGAGGCTGTGAACACCAGAGCTTTCTCAGTCCCTTTTGTCAGTCAGGATCTGCCTGAAACAATAAGAAACTGGGTTGTGAAGACTATGTAAAGATGAGAGAAGGTACAGGAGCAGTTGTTTAACCAGGGGTTTGGAAGTAGCAACATCCATACAACCAGTAACAGAAAGGAACAGTGTTTCTCCTCAAAAAATGGCATCACGCACATTTTGCTTTTTATGCAACCTTGCATTAAAAACAGATGGGTCAGTGCTTCTGACTGGCACAAGGATTATCTGTGGAAATTGGTGTTTCAGGGTCTGATCAAACAGTGTGAATGAAATTGCATGAAATCCCCCTCTACAGATGGTGTCCATGGGAAAAAAAAACCATTGCTCATAAAATGGCACAAAAATGCCAAATTTCACTTTGCCAAAGAATGTGAAAGGAAGCTTGATGGATACTGGCAGCACATTCTGTGGTCAGATGAACTCAAAATAAATGAGTTTGGATCAGATTGGGTCCAGCATGTTTGGTGTAGACCTGGACATGGACGACGGGAGGGACTGCACAGTGCCGGCTGGGAAACATGGAGGTGGGAGTGTATTGACATGGGGCTGCATGAGTGCAAAAGCTGACCAAGCCAAGTGTGCCTCCGTACTTGAATTCAAAACATCTTGGGAGTATTTTAAAACTGACAGTAGAGCAAGAGAAGCCCTCCAGCAAAGAGCAGCTAAAAAGAGTGGCAGAACATCTCTTCACAGATGTGTGTGTGACTGGCTTAAAAAATGAAGTCAGGCAAACCAAGTATTTTAAAATAGAAAAAAATAAAGGAATCTCACTAATAATACTGAAATTGTGCTGGTTCTGAAATAATGGAACTTTCATTACAGTTTCATTAGAGAAACATTTTCCTTTTTCACATTAATTATTCCTGGGCTTTGGATAAAAACAAATAAAAATGTGATGACTTAACATACTGACAGTGGAAATAACTGCAGGTAGAGATAATGAAAAAGTAATCACTGAAATCCACAAAGACATTTATACAGTTTTGTCAAAATTGTCCTATTGCAAATGAAACCCTTTCATGATTCTTGTCCTCAACATACGACAGAGACAACATTTATTTTTTACTTCATGTGCAGATATCCTATAATGCAAATATCCCCAATAATGTATTTAGACTCCACCTCTATGTGCCTCCGGGTGTATTTCCAGTTATTACACAGTTAAAAGTACTATGTTCTAACAAAGACAAACTCAGAGTTCCCAGATTCAGTTGGTCCATGACTAAGTCACCTAATAAAAGTTAGTAATGGCCTAATTTGATTTTTAGTTATTTATGTATCATTTCTTTTTTGTCAGACTGCTGCTATGTACACTGTGTGCACACCCATGAGAAATGTTCTGATGAAACCAACCATCCAAAGTAATTCTGATGAAACTAACAGCAATCAACAAGAACAACACTGATGTCTGTACTCTGAGTGAGTGCGTGTGTGTGTGTGTGTGTGTGTGCGTGTGTTGGTTGTGACAGAGCGATACACTGACACATACTGAATTATTTTTTCCTTCATCTGTAACTCAAGATAATGAAGAGATAACACAGAAACATGCCAACAACTGAGAGTTTGATTTTGAAGGGTTTTTATGAGACTATGCTTGAGGTCATGTTGTCACACTTGAAACTGAAGGATATTTTAGACTCTGACATTGTCGGGGACAAAGCCTGGAGAAGTCCACAGCTCCACAGAGTTTGGCTAAAGTTCAGAACCACTGACAGTGACAGAGGTATGTGGGGCTGCTGGTGCCAACACGGCACCTTGGACGGCAGACAAGGGCAGGATCACACCTGTGGCTACTGGGAGCCACATCTGGAGCAGATCACAGCCAAGACATTGCTTCAAGACCCTAAAGGTGAGCTGTGACACATCCAGCAACGTGGTAATTTCTTTTGTAGAATCAAACCTCAAAAAGTCGCCACTGTGATCAGCAACTTCCTACTTACTTTGTGCCATTCGGCATTTTTAAGCTTAAATGTTTTTGTTCTACTTTACATGAGTACTTGTATGTTATCACTTGCATGACTTCCAGACAAACCTTTAAGACCTCTAGTACCGTTACTGTTGGTCTAAAGTCAGAGAGTCAGTTTTAAATGACTGTTTACTTGTCCAGAAATCACTCACACCCCCAGTACGAACAAATCCATTTGTCTTTCCTTTGTCCTATTTAAAGAATAAGACTGGCAGTGTATGTTTTTACTGTCAACAGATCCCTTAAAAAGACCAAAGCCAACAATGCAATACTTCATACCTGATTAGGTTTGTGCCCTGCCTGTTTGTGGTACTCAGCTCCTCATGCATTCATTCCAACAAAATACAAAATTATTTTCTAAATCCCTCAGCATCGTGGATATGGGACTGACTCAGAATAAACTACTGCACACATGTTCATTGTAACTGAAGATCATGTCATTAGGGCAGTAATGGGACTCACTGATGTGTTTTTAATAGCTTTTTCTACATCGGTGTATCTCCGTGGCACAGAGGAATTAGATATTTCAGACTTTGGGTACAGAGGCAATATTTTTTAGTGTAATACATTATTGCTTTTGTTCTTTTTGTGGGATTTAATAATACAAAAAAATATTTAGAAAACCATCACACATCTTTTATATATCACAGACTATTAATATAATGGCTGTTTTATGTCTTTTTATAGTCAATTTCCCTCTCTTTGATTTCATTTGATTTCTCTTCATAATAGTTTTTCAAAAAAGAAATTTTAAAGTCTGAAGCCTGTGGGTCCCCTGACGTCTTGGGCCCCTCAACCTGTGCGCCATGCACCAGGCCAGCTCATTAATGCAGTATCCATAATAGCTAGCATTCATTATCAGCACTTGATGTCTGTTTGAGTCCTACTATTGTCCCTGTTAGGGTGGGAAAGCTTACATCACATTATCGTTCTTACTGGTGTGTGAAGTTTGTTAACCTTGCATAATTCCAGTGTGGTTCTACCCAACTTCAAGTCTAATTAACCGGAATAAATAACTCCAGTGTTTGCAGAGCCTTTAACTGGAACAGAGGCACCATTAATGTTCTTAGTTACACCCGTGATTTTCCTTCTGTCGCAAGTCAAAATGCAAGAAGACATAAGAAACTGCAAGCATGAGACTGTAGAATACATTTTCAGCGTTCTTTTCACAATAATATGACAATAAGACAAATATCTGGTGAGACTGTTTAAAAATCTTTCCTATGATAAAAATTCAACATTTCTGCATGTTTTTAAATGATTCTGGCTCCACAGGCTGGCTCATGTACTGTGTGTTCACACACACTGTGTGCTCTGCTCTGTTACTAATGCTGCCACAGGGTTACAGCTACAGTACCTGTTTTGGGCTTGCAGGCAGCTGCAGGCCTTTAAACCAGCAGAGAACGCTGAGGACACCAAGTCTGTGATTAAAACAGAAGTGAAGTCACAACAGTCACACATCAACCATACATCTCTGTCTCTCCTAAACACTCTTTCCTTTTTCGTTACTGTCTGATTCCTTCACCTACCAACATATTTTTTTGTCCTTGTCTGTGCTGCTCTTTCTTCCTCAATGCTCTTCTCCCCGCCTGTTTCTGCCCTTCTCTAACTTCATGTCCTCCTCTGACACTCACCTCTTGGTCCTCTCTCTCTCTCTTCCTCTTTCTTATCCTTAATCACCTTTTCTGTCCTTTACTTTCTTTTATCCAGCATGTTTTAGTTACTACTCCCCTGCCCTCTCGTCTGCTCCTGAAATCCCTTTTGCTCCATCTCTCTTCATTTCTCCTCTCACAACTTACATTTATTTATCTGTCTCTGTCTTGTCTACCTTGCTTTCTCCCTCGCAGTCTTTCTTTCTCTCCGTACCATATCGTACACACACGCACATATGCACATGCACATACACAAATATACACTCAACTCTTCTTATTAAATTAGTAATAATGTCACCATGCTCCCTCCCAGGAGGCCAGTGTTATTGACTTCATTATGCAAATGTATACCAGCCTAAAGCAATACAACTGATGGGATAAGACACACACACACCCTCACACACACACACACACACACACACATTTTGTAGGCCAAGTGTGCTGCCCAGGAAAAATTTCTTGCTGTTTCAGATAATTATGTCAAGCAGTAGAGTTGATGTGTATATTAGCATGAAATCTGTTAAATCCTACCGGCCTGAGGCTTATTATCCCTGTCTTGGTGTGACAATGCATTAGAATGGAATAAAATAGTGTTGGGTGTGATCCTGCTGACTTTTGCCTAAACAAGACAGAAGTAAATTAATAAAAAAAAAAGAAATAAAATAAAATAACTCATAATAATAAAATAAAACTTGTTTAATTTCATGCTGTTTAATGTCACCAAACTGACTTTTTAAAATGTGTTATTAATATATGTACAGTTATATTTCAGTATATTTTATGATTTGGGGTAAATATATATATATATACATACACGTGTGTGTGTGTGTGTGTGTGTGTGTTAGAACCTTCACTATTTTGTCCATGCCAGCATTAACAAACACACTTGGCTATGAGCAGCTCTTCAGAGAAAAGAGAGTGATAGGAAAGGAGGCCAGGTGGATGTACCCAGCAAATACCTGAATGGCCTGTGTGCTTCTGGAGTCATTTTGGCTTTGTGTCTTGGCCAGGAACTGAAAGTCCTCTCATCTTAGCTCTGATCTGATGGGGGAGCTGTTCTTTCCATCATTTTGACACTTGCCAGTTTTATCGCCAGACCATGCTGTGTCTTGACACAAGTTCACAAACCTGGAAACAGAGTGGACAGTACACAGTAAACACACATGCACACACATGCACGCAAATACACGTCAAATACAGTATTGGCAGAGGTAGGCAGGACAGATGGAAAGACAGCAGAGAGCAGGGACAAAAATGGAAATGAAAGCCACAGTGTTAGGAACTAACATTACATGTACTGACTGACTCAATATCAGTTATTATTCTAACAATATAATGTCACTTTTGCCTTATTATGTTGGTCAGTACGCCATTTTGGCCCAGACTGAAATATCTCAACAGTTACTAGACTGATTGGTACAAAAATCTGTGCGGACATTCATGATTTCTAAAATAATTGAGCTTGATTGCTTGATTTTTCATTTAACACCACCAGCAGGTCTAACTTTTCCATCTCCAGTGAAATATCTCAACCACTGCTAGATGGATTGCCATAAAAACCTGCACCTCTCCCCCTTCAAATGAAGTGAGCAGTATCTACAGAAAAACTGAACTGGAAAAACTAATTTCCAGTTTTCAGCCTGACTGAATATGCAAACGTATAGAACCTAATTCTAATAACTTATCGACACAGACCACATATACAAACTAAAAACCACTTTTTGGGAAAAGCATCAAATAATTTGATAAACATTTGCCATTTACTGTTTCTTTATTTTACTCTTCTGGGTTAATGACTTAGCCACACAAACGTTAACGGTGAATAACAAGGAGAGCTGATCGGTAAGAGCACCATGTTCTATTATGTGCCATGGAGACGGAGAGTTTTTTGTGCATGGGTCCTATTAATGGTAGTACTGATCCTCAAAACAAGACTAGTACATAATCCACAGAACACACTGTGAACAGTTTTCAATAGAGCTGCTAATACCACTAAAGAAATAGACCCCACGAAAACTGTTGACAGTGTGCTCTGAAGATTATGATTCATAGAAATTGGTACACTGATTCTGGAAAGAGCTGCTGATGTTGATTTGTTTTCACATATATTTCAAATCCCTGAAAAATGAAGCAGAAATCTTAAACATGGTCTTCAAAATTAGGCCAGAAAAACATTCTGCAGGGCTTGATACCACTAGGAGCGAGAGTGAAAATATGTTTAAAAAATTTACACTTGTTTAAATATACGCCCTCTTAGAGCCTGATAACAGAAACACACATTTCAAATCATACTTATTTTCTTGGAGGGGAAGCTCCAGAAAGGTAAAATTACCCTGTGATTCACTGAACTCAAAGCAAAATCCACTTAGGGATAATTTAGAGGATGCTAAGTTATTTGCAAATTATTTTTTTTAATCTAGAAAAAAAAAGAAGCATAAAATAAGACATGAGTATTACATACTTCTCCTTTTAAAAAAAAATTGTGCTGTGCTGCAGTAGGTTAGTAAATGTAGTTGTACAGTAAGAAAGAAAAAATGTCCTTGAGAATATTTTCTATTGTTAGAAAAGAAATGCAGAAACTGCAGAATTAAATGTATTGAATAGTGATTGACCCAGGACTGGACTCAATAATAGGACTTGTTTTGATTTACATGATGTATGTAAAGTCCCTTCTCAATAAAACCCACAAATGCACTCAATTGTACTGAATTCCCATGAGCTGCTGCTGCAATATCCACCTTTAATAGCTCATTCAGTTCTACCTCCAGGCACACACACATGACTGAATACATATGCACTAATATGAACCCTCATTCTCTCTCTCTCTCTCTCTCTCTCTCTCTCTCTCACACACACACACACACACACACACACACACACACACACACACACACACAATTCAAATCCTACCTATCAAAAAAGTTAAAAGCTTCCTCAGACAATAGGCACAAATACAAGTGAATTGGAGTGTGATAAAGGTGTATAATCACACAATAGAGAAATACAAACACATTGCCATTGTTTTTATTTTTAACACAGTAAACCTTAGAAGCACTCTGCAGACCTGTGATGTTTTTTTCATACTTGCTGAGGACCCACACGGGTGTTAGAACAAGATTAAAATAGATTTCTTAAGGACAGTAGTTGTGTTTGCTGTTTCTGGTTGTGTTGTGTTTGGCTTTATATCGCCACGACCTAAAAGTAAGGTCCTAAGGTAAGCTGACTAAAATGATTGCTGGTATGAAAAGAAAACAAACTGTTCTATTGGTGGGAACATAGAATAATATGAAATGAAATTGTGAAATTACTGTTATCATCCTGCTATAATTATAGGCATAAAGTTACCTTGGCTGCTGTATCACCCAGGAATACTACATGCTTGAAGGCAAATAAATTCAACGACAATCATGTCACAACGCCTAAAGCATGGCGTCACCATGATTGTAGATTGAATTCCCTACTGAAATGCTTTCATTGGGATGTTAATCAGACCACACTTAAAGTAACAGTGGATCAAATCTGTGAAAGTATTTGCTCTTCCCTTGTTCTGAATTGGTAAATATATAATGAATGTGTATTGAATGAAAATTATTTAAGAAAATATTGCAAGAAATTGCATTAGCCAAGTATCATATAATGATTCGACATAATAGCTAATGTCATAATAATACTAATAAAATTAATAATAATAATACTAACAAAAAGCCAGGAAGATTTACATTGCATTTACTGTTATCTGTTATAAAAATAAGTGAACAGACTATTTAAGGACCATTATTGTGTTTAACAAGGGCACACATTATCAGAAAAATGTATATCTGCACACGGTGAATTGTAATGAATTGAAATGATTACAGCTTCTCATCTGCAGTGCTGCTACACAATAGCTAACAGTGAATTGGTCACAATATAATATTGTTGTTGTTGCTGCTATTGTACAAACTGAACAAGCCACACTGAGACTTATCTGTCTCTTCTTCTACAATGAATAGATATTGTCAGACCTGTCCATACACCTGATATCAATCTACAAAAAATGTGTGCCTGTGCTGTCTCCACCTCCTCACCCCCTGGATGGTGACAGGCGTCTGTATCTCCTTGCTCTGTCTAAAAACCTTTTTCTTCATCCTGCTGAGGCTGGACTGTAAATAGTTCAGCTTGCACCGAACAATGAAGGCCTCCACCAGGCTCTGTGCCTGTTGGCTCTGACCAACACATCCTATTAAAATGCTCCAATATATATTCAGACATTTTAAAAGTTGCAACAAGTGACCTCCAGCACATCATCATCTTTTTATGTACGATGTGCAACCTCAACATCAACTCAAGTCCAACACCAGTTCATCAGGTCAAACCACTGCGGCACCTAAAGGAGTAATTTGACATTTTGTTCTATATGCTTACTTTCCTTCTTGCAGAGAGTTAGATGAGAAGTTTGACACCACTCTTGTGCCTTTATGGTCAACATAAACTGTTTTTTTTTTATCTGCCATTTACTCCAGTGTCCTTTTGTAACAGTGGGTTAAAATCACTATATGTGCAAAGAATCCACAGAGAAATATGACCCGACTCTGCAGAGTCCTTCAGCTCTATGGAGTATTTTAGTTGTTTTTCACTTCATTGCTTTGGTTTTCTGGCTCACTCTCTTTATCTTCATTGTTTTCTGTTGAAACCTCTGATAAACCCACTTTATGCTCTACACAGCTCCAAACATATCAGTGGCTAACTACTAAAGTTTGCTAAGTTTTAATGCAGCATTTATGTCAATAGACACCAAATATGTATGACAATCGTTGGAAGACGTTTTATCTTGGTCTTTTTGCTGCTGTTTTTGTGTAGGCAACTCCATAACTCAGTGTGTATTAAATGCTATTTCTGGCTATGATCTGTGTTTTTATGTCAAAACCCTTAACATGGAGTTTCCTTTATTCTCAACATCACATTAGCTCCTTGTGACCCACTTGTGTTTCTCTTTTCCTCTTTTCCATTTGTCATTTTCATCCGTCTCTTCCTGTCTACTGCTTTTGCTCTGTTTCTTTTCGACCATGTCAACTTGTATTTAAATTCTGTCTGTCCTCAATTTTATGAGGGATATGAGTCTTCAGTGGCTCAGTCACTGTAACTGAAAATCCACATTCATAGGCTGTTTTCAACTATCTGGGTCTGTGCTGAGATTGCTTTTAGATAGGACAAAGTGTAGGAGGTATAGCATGACAGAGTGGCAGAAGGTCGGAGTGTTTTGCTTCTATATTTGTGTGTGTGTGTGTGGTGTGTGTGGTGTGTGTGTGTGTGGGTGGGGGGGGGGGCAGACTGGCAGCAGCAGGCATCTGGTGACATCTGGTCCAGACAGATAAAGTAATAAACATGCACTATCTCACTATCTGGATGAAGGTGTAGCTGCTCACTCTGTCTGTCACTTCTTCCTTCGGTCAAAATCAGACTCAAATATGATTTAGTGACATGGCAGTAAAGCAGCACACGTTGGCAAAGCAGTACAACTTTTTTATGGATTATATTTACAGCAGTACAGTGGATGAATGGACACTCCAACCCCAGTATGGCTAAAGTTTAACTCTAAAGGTGAAACTGATCATTAACAAAAAGCACACAATCCAGTGACCACGAAAAATGTGTTACTTACAACTTACAACTTACAACCTTTCGGCTGCTCCCTTCAGGGGTCACCACAGCGAATCAGCCCTAAATGGTATTGTAAATATATATATATATATATATATATACATTTTCATAACAGCAGGCCAAATTCTTATTACACCACCACTACTGCAGTTATTTCAAGGATTTAAAGGTTGATTTGTCACATACCAACTTATATGCAATGAAATGTATTGTGGCACTGTGGAAAATAAAGATGAAAAATACGGATTAGATTATAAAGGACAAACACATTAAAATGTCACACTTGCAGTATGTAGTGCATACTAGCAAATGAAAACATTCAATTAAACTCATATTTGACTTCATGTCTATTTCAGAAGCAATATACACCACCTCTATTTTGACCCAACTCTATTCTTAACTCTGCTCAGACTGGCTTTTAGGTGTTAGTAGTAGTTAGTAGTAGTTTGTTTTAAACTCTGGCAATATGGTTTCTTTCTTTCTTTCTCTTTATACATAGTTTAAATTTGTGATTCAACTATATGGTCCGACAAACTTCTGACCACCTGGGGCCTCAGCCGTCAGGTGAGCCAAGGCCAAGGTTTCAGTGATAAGAGGCCCCTGGGCACAGACCCAACTGGCCCCATCAGCTGCTCAGAGGATGAAAGAGCAGTTGATGTGTGACAAGGGGGAAATTAGAGAGGTTCAATGTTTGAGTGACTATTAGAAAAGGGACACATAAATGACAAAGACAAGGACTAAAAAGAAGGAGCAAAGCAGAGAACCATAAAAAAAGAAAGGTGGAGGATATTAAAGACACAAAAAAGGAAGAAGTTCAGAGGAAATGTGGATGGATGGGGCGATGACTGGATGACTAAGTAGGTAAGATGATAAATAGAAGAATGAATAGATGGATGAATGGGTGGATGCTTTGACACATGGCCCCAGGGAATCAGCCATTGTCATTGTCAGCCACTGGAATCAGCCACTGTCACTCAAGATTAGCGGCATAATTAAACTCCTGCCACACTGTGTGTGATTCGAATGTGAGCGTGTACGTGCATGTATATTTGTTTGTGAATCCATGTGTGTATCTAGATGTGTGCGTTGTTTTGTGTGTGTGGGTGGGGTAGACTGTGACAGAGATGGATGGTGAGGGGAAAGCAGGCCGTTATGTTATATAGCTAAAGGAGTGATAGCCTCTACACCTCTGTGTCTGTTTTAACTACTGGCCAATTTATAGGCGTGGCACAAGTGACCCCACAATACACACACACACATACACACATACACACACAGATTCCCCATCTTTAATTGGGGGGAGGCTGCTTGTTTTTAGAGGCATTCTGTTGCTTAATTTGGCTGTAGCGTGCAGCTGTGATGCCTTCGTTGAACTTCAGTCACTGTGGGAACAGCACAGAGAACTGAATTAAGTCTCATTCAACAATGAGACAATCACCCACTGGAGTGTTAACTCGAGGCTCTTTCCAGTAATTGATGGATAGCTGTGAGCAATTTTAATATGCTACAAAGCCATTTTAAACACTGTTCTCGTGCTTTTTTTTTTTTCCTTAAAAAAAAACCTTATTCTTCCTTAATAGTTGGTTATCAGGAAACCATTCAGTCTTCAATTAAGTCAAATGAAGACAAAATTATTATCTTGACAGCTCAGGACAGGACTCCCCACTGAGAAAGAGTGGGAACATTATGATGGTTGAAGGCCGTGTTCTAGAGCAGCTGCACACCGACCAAAGCCGCATCTTTCTCTATGTTTGTGTATTTCAGTGAGTGAAAAGAGCCCCGCCGCTCCCCTGCCGAGCGGAACATCAGCCCCATCAAGTCAGCAAGAGGCAGCTGTAACAGGGATGAATATCAGACCTGTTTGCCTTCAAAATAAAAATCACACTCCAAAGAATTATACATTAAATTCACAGAAACCAAACCTGTATAAACTACATATAAACAATACTAGACTTACACTAAATAATGACCAATTAAATGTGACCTATTTTTGCTGTTACCTGATGAAGTAGCCAGAATTTGCATTCATTCAAATGTCATTAACGATGGAGAAAGCAGAGTGAGTGTAGGTGCAAAACAAATGCATCCCAAAATAGCTGAAAGGCACCAGACATTCTTATGCTACAACCAAGTATGTCCCCCCAGCACATTAGTTCTGTAGGCATTTTTAAATACATACCGTGGCTAAAACGGTGACCAAATCGAAAAAGCCACATCTTGTACAACCACAGTGAATGGGATGCTCTGAAGGCAAAACGTGTGAACGTCAAAAACATCACATTCTCTGTCTCATGACAGTGTTTTTACTTAGTATTAGACATAGATATGAAAAACTACAGGCCGACCGGGCACTGGCACAGTCACCTGGAGGATCAGGGAGCCCCAGACAATTGTGCAAGGACTGTTAACTTTTATTTTGGATAGTCAACCAAATAAACTATAAAACAACTACAAAAAGCCATAAAACTTGAAAAAATAGATGCCAAGGAACTACAAACCAACACAAACCCACTAGACCCACAGGCATAAAACAAGAAAAATAGGTGCAAAATGAGTAATGACCACAAAATGGCTCTAAATAAAAAAAACAAGCAAAAGAAGACACGAAGTGACTACAAATCATGTGGCTGCTCAAAATCAGAATCAAGTTTATTGTGGAGTTTGTTTTCACATACAATGAATTTGTTTTGATTCTGTGGTGTAAAACGTTTTGAAAAACATACAATAATTAAAAGAAGTAAGTACTACAAGAAGATAAATAAGAAATATATTCACAATAGCTCTCAAAAAGCTGTATAATATATATGGATGGGGGTCTTGGGTCTGGTTTAAGGTAAATACAGATGGAGGAAGATGTTTTTGTGCCATGTAGCTTTGGTCCGGATTGACCGCAGAGTCTTGGCAAAGGGGCAAGTGATCTTGTTTGTAGAAGTGTAGTAGGGCTTTTTTTTTACATCGTGTCATAACCCATCAAGTGGGTTATCATAAAACACTGAGGAAATGTGCTGTAATTTGCTTCTGCATTTATTTTGACTATACTGCCACGCTCAGAAGAAGCGTGCTTTTATTTTGGAAAGCAGAACAGGAACAGCGGTGCCGTATCGCGGCGTGTGACTGGACAGCTGGCAGCTGAGCCACGCTCCTCTCGGCTGTCTCTCCCGGTCCGTTGGTCCATCCCGGTTCCCATTGTCTCCCCTTCTCACTCCTTGAAGACAGCCCCGAGACGACCAACTAAACTTAAACGCTATTGCGCTCACGTCGCCTTTTACGCGCTGCGTTTGGAGACTTCCTGCGACCTCAAACTGCAGCCGGTCCCCGTCCGTCCGAAATGTGGACATGTTTTTCTGTTTTTTTATCAACACTTTAGACATTTACTCGCTGTGACGGAGGAGGCGGTGAATGAACCGACCACGGCTGGCGGGGGCTGACAAAACCGCGGTTGTGCTGTGGAGCTGATGGGGAGAAGAACCGGAGGAGGAGGACTTATTAGCCAAGAGAGACACCGAAATCAGCTTTCAGTGGCTGTTGACACATCACAACATCCTAGCAACAATTTTACTCATCATTTTCTGAGTGGATAAAAACACCCAAATCAGAAAAAAATAACTCAGACGCTGGATTACAGACGCAGGTTTGGAGATGAAGACGCAGTGTTTTGGTTACAGTGTGAATGAAGCTGAAAGGATGTTGCTGCTACACTTCCCCTGAGAGGAAAGCAAGAGGAGCTGGTCTATAAAAAGAGGCAGGGACCACTTTCACTTGCTTTCTCCACCCTAAAACAAATTAGGCTGTCTCAATCAGAGCAACCCAAGTATCTTAATCGGATTATTAAACAAGAGAGCTTTTAATCTGGGGAAAATCTATTTAATCTCATCATCTCTTCTTGCTTTTTTTCAGTAAGTGGTCACTGTGCAGAACCGTGCCAAGGATGCGACTTTCTAGTCCAGTGGACCCGGTGTGGATGTAACTGTGAGCTTTGTTTAAAACAGGAGGGCTTCCACTGGCTGAGGTAGTTTTATTTGTGTCAGGAGAGCCGCGTATTTAACAGATCCAAAATACTTCAGGGTGGACGACACTCAGTCCAAAATGCACCACACCACCTGATTTATCAGACTACTGAACTGCCTTTAGTTTCAGAGACCTGGACAGGGTTTACCTACATAACCAAGTTCAGTGGATACATCAAGAGCAATCTGTGGACTTGAATCATCCCCAAAGCCCACCTTCCATATTTGATCCCTGACCTTCTGCGTGTTGGAAATCCAGGGGAGCACATTTCAGGCTGTTAACCTGTCAGCAGTCCCTCCATCTGAATGAAGTAGTAGCCTTTTTATTCCCCTGAGCTCCAGCGGGTACGGGGGCCGCACTCTGTTCTCTGAGGCCAGGCAGCGAGCGCCTCTATCTGGGCTGCCAGCCAGCCAGACGGTCCTCCGGCGAGGGGTTTTTTGGATTTTGAAAGTCCAACTAGAGATTTGGGAGTTTCTTCACCACGTGGACCAGTGGAGAGAGGGAGGAGGACGCCATGGGGTGCTGTAGTGGCAGGTGTACCTTGGCCTTCATCTGTGGCATGCAGCTGGTAGGTGTCAAGAGTCAAGATCCTGTGTGTGTGTGTGTGTGTGTGTGTGTGCGTGTGCAGAGAAGAGTTCAAAAACAAAAGAAGCCACAATGGATGGGTGGAGGGGGAAAGACGGATGACTGAAAGGTCACATTTTATAAGTTACATGGTGTGATAAAGGTCATGATACAAGGTAGGATCTGGTTTGAGGGATAGATTGACAAATAGGTTGGAGTGAATGGATGAATGGCTGTTGGTGGGAGCTCTAAGACTGTACTAAGAGCCCTGGTAGACATATGGAGACTGGGGCTGATAAATGGAGGCAGTGAAGAAAAAGGAGGTATGGGTGGATGCATGGCAGCTGAATAGATGCATGGAGCAGGAATGGACGATTTATAGAGAAAAATGTGTGAACAAAAGAAATAGGAGCAATCGACGTGACATAAACTCATGGTATCAACTGCTGCCTCTCTGTGTGTCTGTCTCTTTTTTGGATCTCTGCTTCTCCCATCACCATCTGTGTCAATGGAGACTGGTGCCAGGCGAGACAACAGGGAGAGAGGGATGGGTCTGAAGGTGTGCATGTCTACCAAGGATGTGCAAGGAAGAATAGAAATGGTTTAATTAATCCAAAAGAAAGCCTAACAATATGAAGCAGCAAACAGCAAGTTGGTGTGTCCTTTTTGACAAAAAAAAGTGGCCAAATGTAGGTGATGTTCTGTACGCTGTGCTGTAGTGTAGTGGATTTTGTTTTCTCTTCAACAAACATACAGAAGGAAATTCATCACAGAAAAGGGAAGAAAAACCTAAAGAAACAATAATAGATTTTTTCCTACAACACTGACATATCACAACCTTATAAAGTTGATATGTACGCACGTGAGCAAATAGTTGCCCACTTACTGAATATCAGCAGCACTCCAGTTAGTTACATTTAGTTTTGAACAGTGTGGTTTCAAGATTTGAGACTTCTCTAACCTTTGTTTTTGGTCACCACCAACTGCTGAGGAAGCATATCTGGCTCCTCAGCTCCATAATGTTTACAGGGCATGCACTAACTTTGTATTTTTAGTGTCAAGGTTTTGGGCAGGTATTATATCGTGAATTTACTGGGTCTTTTTTGCAGCTGGAAACAATGTTGATGAGGTTAGTGACCCAAAACAAAAGTTGCAGGACCGAAAACCAAAACAGTGAGGTGAAAGATGCCAAAATGCTCAAACCGTAGAGTTGAGTGATCAACCTCTGCAGATTTGTTACTACAAGTAAAATGTTTCGTATTATATATACACTGGTTCGACCTACTACTTAAATAAAAACATTATTACTGCAGCTTTAACCATAACACAGATAATCCACCAAGTATGGTATGGCCTTTTCTCTTTCCCAGCTGTAAAAACACTGTCGCTTGCTGTTACTAACATGATCATTATAAGGCTCTTTATCTTTGCCACAATTAAAAACCAAAGGAGAATTATCACTGTACATTGTATCAGAAAGACCAAAACCTACAGTACAACAGCAAATCCAGGCAGGATTCTCTGGAGTCTACCCTGGGAAATGAAGATCATTGACTCCAGTAGAAGCAGAGGTGTGAGGTTTAAGTAAAATGGTACCACTCATCACAAAATAAATCCTGAATTCCTTTAAAGCTCACTGATTGACGATACTCTGTGTAGCAGTGTAAGAGGATTTTAGGCTGGACTTTCCTGTGAGGGTGTATAGAGACTGAAGACGTATTGTGATATAGTGTGTATGGATAAGCAGACGTGCTTGTACTCTAGCATCCTCAGCTCATGGAGTCAATCTATGATGTGCAAAACAGAGACCATCACAGACAGGACGCCCCACGTGTAAATTGTGTGTGTGCAGTACTAAAGAGCACATTATATGAAAATCACCTTTTGTGTGCGTGTGTGCTTGTAAAAGGTTTGCTGCACTGTGAAATGGGACATCGCTGTGCATGCTTTCAGTCAAATAATGATCGACAGCTGTGCACGTAGACATGTCTACGGTAGAATACCAATGTGACTGCCACATCATGTGCTGTACATGCATGAAATCATTGTCCTGTAAATGAGGATGCTGTGTATTTTGGTGTAGGTGAAATAGAGGCAGGGTTTGTTTGTGTGTATGTGTGTGTGTGTGTGTGTGTGTGTGTGTGTTTGTGAATGTGATGCTGTCACAGTGACAGTCATTGTGTCTAATGTGGTGGAACTAATGCTATGCCATAGTCAACAACATGTTTTGCTCTGTTAACTGTTGTAATAGCTAAGCCAGTTGATACCACCACTAGCTGAGCTGTAGGTCTAACACTACTGTATCTTACAGTTTGTCCATGCACAGTTAGCTCCATTATAGTCAAAGCCATTCAAACACAAGTCTGCTGATAGTGAAAACGTGCCTGTTCCACAGTACCAGTTGTCCACAGCATAAGAATATATATATATTTATATATATCTATATATTACACAAACTATAAAACTTGTCATTGCTGTAGTTACCCACAGGAAACCACACTCTCCCAAGTCCTCTTTATTAATAAAAGGGATCTAATTGACCACAAATTAAAAGACAACCTTTTTCTCTGCTTCTCTACTGAGACCCCCTGCTGGAGCTAATTGTTTTTGCTATGTGAGCTTACCCCTTAATAGTTGACCTCACAGAGTAGAAAACAATGCTGGTCATTGTGTCTTATGTAGTGGAACTGATGTCTTATGTAAGTCTTAACAGCAGATTTCTGCTGCTTCATTAGCTAGGTTAATTGCCGAAATAGCTGATGTCAGTGCGGCTGAGCAGAGATCAATGATCCAGGTTGGAGATATGTCTGCTTCACAGCTGACGTCACCATGTGTCAAGTGTAATTAGTCCCACCATGTGAAATTCTGGCAGCTAGTGTACCAAATTAAAGTAAATGTAGTCTATCGCTAGGGGTATTAGTTACCTTTAAAGTCATCAGTCAGTTTAAAAGAATTGTTTTCCTTCTACTGGTTTCTGTTCATTTTAATGAGACAAACCTGCAGAGACTTAAGGCCTTTAGACCCAAAAGTAATTGAAACTTTAGACGTGAGTGTATGGCCGCAACTAATGAATATTTTTATTATTGCTTATTTTACTATCAGTTAATCTTTTGAACCACAAAATGAGAAAATACTTCCCCATCAAAAAATTCCCAAAGTGACAAATGTGATTTTGTCTGTCAAATAATACAGAACTCAAAGATATACAGGGGCCATCACAAAAGAGGAAAACAAGTATTGCTCAAAGAGAAACCACAGAATGTTTTGCCTTTTTGCTTAAAAAAATGACTGATAAATTGATAAGTGTTATTCGACCAATTTAATTAAGACACTAATTGTTTGTGGCAATTTGACTTAAACTGCATGTGTCCCCATGGATAAGTTTGACACATGAGGCTAAATACTATATATATTTATAATAATTCAAGATTTCCCAAAATACTATTCCTCTCCATTTCCTATCTTTCCAAAAGTGTAAAAATAGCTTGTCATGATTTTGGCGCTGCTATTTTTTATTTTTTATTTTTGAGTTTTGCCGTTATTGTGAGGTTGCTAGGCAACCAGTGGACCGCTGTCACTGTGTCTGACCAAGAAAAAGCCCTGCACAATTAAATTGACAAGATATGATAGAGCAAATCTTAAACAAGCAAATAAAGGTGTGTCCCAAAATGTTGAACTTTTTCTTAAAAAGTCCTATTTCAGATAAAAACAAAACAAAATCAAGCAAGCAAACAAACAAAAAACAAAACAAAAACAAGATTGAAATATTTAGGCCCTAGAGAGTTAGAAGGTAACAGTGACAATTTTCTTTATAGTTCATTTCATTTCAGTCATATCACAGTGAACTGTAAGAAGGTAAATCAGAGAGGAAGATTACAAAGTTGGCTGACATGAAACCATTATAGCACATCTGATGATGTCTTTACACCTTTGCACACATCCACATACTCCAATTGTGACTCACCTTCTGTGGCAATGGTTGTGGTCCCTGTTGCTATATCGGTCCACACACCCACCCGACCTGCTGTCACAAATAATGATGACTAAATCGTCCTATGGCGTGAAGATAGGTAACAGGATGTCAACTGGTGGCTTCGTTCCATTGGCAGGTTGAGTGGAGCCTGTGCAGAAGGTTGGTGGGTGTTAATGTTGATGGAACATTAATTATGTTGTTGGAGGGTAAGTTAATTGAATGTAGTGAATGGAGTAGAATTATAGGCTTGTAATTCAGTATAGTGCACAATTACAGTGAGATAATAATTCATAATCAAATAGAACAGCTATATAATTGCTTTAAAAACTGCCAGTGCAAAACCCATTTTGCTAACTAATTCTCAGAACCATTTTCAATCAACACCGAAGTTGTTGAAAATACTCTGGTCTTTGTACAAGTGTAAAACACAAAGATTGTGTATGTGTAAAAAGGTTGGACATGTACAGTGGCCATAGGCTATCTGAGACACATTGTTTGTCTGTCTGTGGCAGTACATTCCTGTGACATTTCCACCACTGAGGGACAGGATGAATAATTTACCACTGGGAAGCTGCGACATGAATGCAGAAATGATATCGCCGCATGCGTGCAGAGTGTGTTACCTGATTGCAAAACAGTGACTTTGCAGCTCATTCAAACCCAGACGTCAGTACATCTTTAAAAGGCAATTTGGGAAGAAACAATTCCATAAACACAGTTAAAAGTTGTTTTTTTTTTTTTTTTTTTTTTTTTTCAGATTAGATTAATATTCACACAACATGAATTGCTCATGGTGTAATAATTTCAGATGATTTGGTCTGTAAATTGGATTAAAGTATTTAAATTCACACATTCCAGTTTTTTTTTTTTTTGATAAGCTTCTCTGAATCTACAGTCAGTCTGATTCTAGCTCAACTCAACTGTCACTATAATATTCAATCACATTTTTTATGTGCTATGCATCCATCACACGCCGCTACTTTTTCAGCATCTTGAGGCAAATCTACTTTGAGAGTATTCTGAGTTGAAAGCAATTGGAGCTTCTGCTCTCTGGCAGCAAACATAATCTTCAGACCTCCTTCCTCATCGCCACAACTCAGTGAGATAAAAAGGCTTTGCTATCCTTTATGTACAACGCCGCTTTCAACAAGGGCCACACACAATCTCAGCACTGAGCTTATAGATTTTCTGTCTCTCTTTCTTTTTCGCAGTCTCTAATTTGTCAGTCTCTCTTCCCCTAGGTCTCTTCTTTTTATATATGCCCACTCTCTTTGAGTATGTCTTTCTGGCCCTTTTTATTTCTTTATCGGTCTCCACCCCCTCTCTCTTTCTGTCCCGGCTTGTAGGAATGCTGCCATCACACCTTGGCCACTGACTTGACTGGCAATTCATTCAGAGCGTACAATAGAGTCTGCACAAAACACACTTTCACCAACTGGTCCTTTTGAGGTAGTTCCATTATGCCAAATAAGTCAGACATCAGACCTCGAACCTCGCAGATCAGTCCAAGCTGCATTTACAATGTTCAGGTTGTTCCTGGTGACTAAAGTGTATTGTACCTTTCCGGTTTTCAACTGTCAATAAAATACAGAGCAATAGAAAGAGCTGGCTTTGAGAATTTGGTGGTGAATGTAAGCGAAGGGTTTTGGATTCCTAAGGCCTGAAAAAAACTGCAAGAAGTAATTTCTTGCCTTGTTCAAGAATTTTGCACCTTCTGAGATGCGACTATGTGTAACTGTTATAACAATTGGTCTGTAATTCCATGTACAAGTAGACCAAAGCAGAATTCTGTATGTGTGTGTATAAATGTGTCCACTATCTATAGTGTCCACAGAACATACAGTATGTTTTGCTAACAATCCCACGATGCACTCCTCCACATTTTACCTATGTGGAGATTACTGCTAAGCTGCGGACATCATTGTTCCAGGGTGGCTTACATATTACAACATGGGATGGTTCAGTAATCGATCAGTTGCAGTTTGTGTATATCTAAGTGTATCCTTTGTTTGAGTGCAGTCATGCATTTGATGCACCAGATTCATAAAAGCCTTTACAAGCTCCGCTAATTCAGTTTATCTGCAAATGCTTGTAAGATGCAGACAGGAAAACAACAGGCCAATCAACCTGTACCAGGAAATAGCGGCTAAATTGCGAACATTTTTTGCAATGGTGCAGAAGTAATGTTTTTTTCTGCAGAAATGATATCTCCAGTGGCTGAACGCTTCCAAAACAATTACGGTGCTATCGACAGTCAACCTCAGTAGAAGCTGTCATATCTGCTGTGATACATGTTGTTGCAGGTAAGACGAATGGATCAGTTCTGTCAAACATGTTTTTAATTACTCCCTCAGAACCTCTGCTCCTTATACTTATGGACATGAAGAAAGTAAAACTGCTTCTTCCTTTTTTAGTTCTCAGCTTTGATTTTCTTCTGTCTTCAAATTCTGAAATGCTATACAATTACGTTTTATACATCAAATTAAAGTGTAAGCTAAAGCATGCAAGCAGCAAAACAATCACAGCTCACAGTGTCTTGTTGATAGCTAAACATCAGATATATAATTATGTTGGTCTATTATTTAGAGGAAAGGCGGAAAATTGCCTTGATAAAAAGTCTGCAAAGCCAAAAGTCACTTAGCATTAGCTGACTTCAATGTTCAACAAAAAAACTACATAAAATAAAGTGAGTCATTATAATCAGAGCCCACATGTTCTTTCTACATCATATCTAAAAGTTTTAATATCTGGAATTTCTGAAATTGTGATAAATAAATAATAAATTAAATACAAGGTGAACGCTTGCCTGCTGCTGATGCTGTTTGGTTGTAAATATGGTACCATATTTGCTGTGCTGAAAAAAAAAAAAACCTGCTTTCTGCTGTCAGCACATAATTCTGAACAGCCTGGACTCCTCAAAATCAGTCAATACATTAAGGTTTGGAAAAAGACCAACTTTTGAAATGGAAAATGTGTAGTAAGCGTAGTAAGGTGCATATAATGGTGGAAAGGGCCGAGCTGGAGGCTGTTAGAGCCTCCTAGCTGGGGCGTTTGACTGCTGCTGCCTGATGACAAGGTGTATCACCAAATACCTAAAGCTGACAGAGCTTCTTTGCCCATGATAATTGATCTCTGATGGCTTACATAGAGTAATGGAAGTGTGCAGTTATCTGGCTATTTCAGCCCTACTCTTAGCTCCTGGTATAATATTTAAGTCAATTAGTTGCATGTGCTACAGACAGTTGAAGCCCCTCCCTCATCACTGGGAATGATATACAATTTTATGGCGATCTGTCCAGTTGTGATTTTGATACATCTGTAGAGCCAGACTCTGCTCCCAAAACACAATGTTTAGAGACTGGAGTCTCTGTCCACATATTTATTTCTATGGAAGTCCTTGTTGTAGTAAGTTATGACTAAACCCAAAAGAATATATACATTTTCATCTGTTGCCAAGAGGCCCAGGATTTAATGCAGTTTGACTCCAAATTGAAAGAGTCGTGCTGGGTCCAATGTTGAAGACAAGTTTGATCTAATCTGTTTCTAAAAGACATCTTCACTAGCACCAGGCTTACTGCTGACTTTTTTTTTTCCTTTGGAGAGCCTTCTTTGATTTTCCAGCCTATATGTATCTATTGTAAAAACAACATCAGTTGTTCTCCCAGTTGAGATTGTAGCATATCTTGTAAAAGCATTTGGAGGCTAACAGGAAGGGTGCAAAACCACGATACTGTATCAACTCACACTGTCGTCATGAAACACTCTGTGAAACTGTGGTAGAGTGAAATCAGTAAAAAGTGAAATCTTTTTTGTTCAAGGCGGAAAAAGCTGACTCAATCTATATTCTTCTGCAGCTCAGTGGAGGCTTTAAATTGAACCCTAACACATTATTTGTTCTATAGTCTGAGTGATACTGGCACGCAAACTGTGAAATCACATCCACTCTGTAGACTGCGTTGTGCGTCTATATGGAGCACGACACCATACTGTTGCACACAGTGTTATCTAACAGCAAACACTGAACAGTATGACTGCAGTACAATATTAGTTTAGAGAGATTGCCAGGTATTCTGTGTGCTACTATGTCCAGATGTCCACAGTTGTTACAGTATCAAGTTTGAGTGATATCCTAACACACATTTCCATTGGTTTGGCGTTGTGTTTGGCTCTAGATACTACAATACCCATAGGTCTCAGCAGCTGCTATGCAGGCGAAGACAGGTGAAAATCATAGTGGTGGTAATTTTATAAGTTGTGATCAAAGCGTGGTGCTAATTAGAAACAGAGCTCATATAAGCTGCTGCATCACTTTCATCATATTGTCGGCATTTCTCACTGGAGACGTTTTAATTTCAAATCATGCATCAAAACTAAAATTCTTTTGAGACCTTTTGCTTTATTATCACGTTTGCTTTTCAACATTTGTAAGTCACTAAAAAATAACTAACTCAGTAATTGGCAGAGATGAAACTACTGTTTTTGGTGGCAAAACTACAAAAACACACAGTCAGTGACAGCTGTAAAGTGCAGTTACAGAGTACTGTGTCATTTTATCACAAACCTTGGCTGAATACAGACCTGATCTGCACAGAGCACATTAACCAGAGAACAACCAAACTTTTTTATTTTAGCCATCGTGGAATTACCATAAATTAGCTACAGCTGATTGAATCTCCTGCATGCCTGCCTGTAATTTGAACATTCAGTGTTTTCCATTGTTCTTTGCTGATGATAAAAAAGTGATAGATATAAGGTTTAATCTGAAATTTATTAGCCGTGGAGCTTATCAAGTGTGGACATTTCGCAGACTAGGAACTGGATGCAAAATGGAACCCATCATTTGTTGCAGATGGTAAAGCACAGGTGTGAACAATAAAATGAATAATGGCTAATTTGTTTTAAGGTTTTCAGGTTTGGGGTCCTGCTATTGTGCATGATGCCTCACTGACCGTCTCAATTACAGCTATGTTTAAATAGAACGGTGCCCACATTAATGGTATGAGTAACACCAGCACAGCATTTATTCTATTATAAGTCATAAGTTAAAAAAAAAATTTTACTGTTCCTTATACAGACAATTATCTTTAGTTGTTTTCAATTCACAATTCTAATGCTCCTGTAAATCCTTTGAGTTAGCCAGTAGATTTTCATGTGTTCTGGCTACGAGTCACTGTTTATTCTCTGTGATGAAAATGAATGGGACCTGCCTGACATATATCCTCCCAAATCACAGGTCGTTAGCGTCCACTGCCTCCCATGATTCTGCATTTCAATTGCAAGCAGTTTATCCTTTGTAGCAGTGCCAGTTATTTGACCTGTGGTGCACAGAACAAAGAGGCAGTGTATCATAAGCTAATGTAACTAAATTGGGGCTCACCACTCAGAACACAGACCTATTAAAGTGACAAATATAATAACTTTAATCCGAAGGAAACAACTCTTAAAAGAAATTCCAATCCAGCCTGACCAGGACTGACACTTCACCTGTCACGTTTAAGGCTCGCAGCCGCATTTAGCAGGCAATTTGTTTTTTTAATACCCCTGCTTTGAGAAAAAACAAAGAAACCGAAAAATAAAAAATGCCACGTAAGAGCATTTCAAACCTTTTTTTAATACAGTGAGTATTTTTATAGATATATGTTTTTAAATTAATATTCACTTCATCACCAAAATCTTCAAGACCTTTCATCTTAAACTGCAGCTGTGGAGCGTACTGATAAAGCTGTTGCTGCGAGTTAAATTCTAACAGGCTTGTTTCTGCAGAGAGCAATCTGGTGGCCAATTTCAATCTTCCTGCGTCATATTCCCGAGTCCTGACCCCATCTTTGAAAATCGCCGCCGGTTTCGTATCGACACACAGCAGTGGAGCTGGAGAGGAAAGTGAGGCGACGACGTGCAACAGAGGTCATGTACTGGATTTGAGTGAGTGATATCAGAGGCGCGTGCCTGCTGAGCTGCTGAGATGTGTATCGACGGTGCTGGAAGCTGACCTTGTGCGTTACCACTGCTGATGGATGAGCTGAGATGGTGTTAGGTCGTATACAGCTGCCCCAGTGTTTACACACAGGCAGGCGGACATACTGACACATACAGACACTTGCTTTTCTTTCTCTTTATTCAAATACAAACTACCGAGGGGATGACTTCTCATTGAACGCTGCTCCCGTATTGTTATTTACCCCTCAAGGTGAAACACTCCTCTATTGTTCTCTGAGAACTCATATCCTGTTGATGTAGTTGTTGCTATTGTTGTTGTTGCCTTGAATCCTGATATTCCGCCTGCACAATGGTTTTGATCTTATTACATCAAAGGAGTGCTTGAATTATAATGGCGAGCGACTGCAAAAGCGATGCCTCGAGCTTCATTACACATAATTATGAGATGGGGAGATGACTGGTGTCAGATGAGCACCTTCTATCCGGAGAGAAAACAAAACAACCGTATTTTCTCAATGACACTGATATTTTGTTGAGCCTAATGGATTTAGAGGAAAGTTGCTCAGCACCGAGTATAAAGTTATCAATGCTTTATATTTAGCTGAAAAAAAAAAAACCAAGAAGTGAGTAACAAGGCTTTCAGGTGGGAGCAGTGATACAATCTCATGTTGCTGTTTTTTTTTTGTTTTTTTTATTGGTTGTTAGAGAAATAAATTCTATTACTACAAATGCTGTAAACATCCTCCCATCAGCAGTAAACAGTAAAGTCCTGATGAAAGATCTTCTTAGGTGGTCTTTAAAGTTTATCACATTGTTTACAGTTACATAAACATGCAAACCTGTAAATTTCTGTTTTGTCCTTTTTAAAATTCTATTCACCATGTTTCTTTTCTTTAGGTTCTTATCCTGTTCCACCATATTTTTCTCTGTCTGTATCGTTGTTGCCCTTGTTGTCTTGTAATTTTTCTTGCCGCATCTCTCTCAGTCATTCTCTCAGGCTAGCCTTTTATTTTATTCTGTCTTTAGCTGCTCTGCACAGTCTCTCCTGGGCCATTTGAGTTGCTCAGGGAGCTGTGAAAATGATGTCTGTGTGTCTTTGTGTATGTGTGTGTGTGTGTGTGTGTGTGTGTGTGTGTGTGTGTGTGTGTGTGTCTGTTCACGTGCAGGGACAGTGGAGGTAGTGGAGCGTGTTAAGTCTTGCTGTAGAAACCCTCCGACTGGGATAAGGAGCCAAGGGAGGAAAGAGGAAGGACGGGGGAGAGGGGAAGAATGGATGGCTCGATAGATATATTCATAGAGGATAGATGAATGTCTGTGAGTGGATCAATAGTATGATGAAGGGATCGAGGTTTGGTTGAATGAAGGGAGAGAGGGCTGGGAGAGATGAGTTGGGGAAAGAGGGGACGGACAGATGATAACAAGAGAGGACGGATCAATGGTAGATAGGTACCCAAGATGTATGGATGAACAGATGATTAATAGATGAATGGGTCGTTTAACACTGCAAAGTTATCAGTAATGACCACAGACAGCACAGGCAGTGGAGAGAAACAAATATGTGGGGTGTTGACATTGTGACAATGTACAGACAATGTGTACTTGCTGTAGTGTGACAGGAAACAACATTTCTCTAGAAACCAAAATTAACCTTAAAGCCTAAAAAAGCCTAACCCATTAGCAACCACTAGAGGCCATGCTGTTCTTTACACCTAACCAAACCAAAGTGGTTTTAACTGATAGACCAATCACTACTAATACTCGTGAGCCGATCTGATGTTGCTGGCCTCCCACCTGCTGTGTACCCCCTTATAGAAAATAAGAAAGCGCATAACCAGCACCAATATAAACTGTTGCCCCTTGAACTGCAACTCCCTCCCCTTTAAATAGTCTTTTTCTTATCTCTCTTCATGGTTGGGGCTATGGCATAGGTAAGGTCATGGTTAGGTGTTGTAGAGACAACTGGTGTTGGGATAAGGAAGATTTGGGGTTTAGCATTTCAGAAAACAACAGGTTGGATATCATGATACATGGTACATTTGGGTTTTAGATTAAGGTAATGTAAAACACAAATGAGTGGGGAAACAGATTTACATTAATACTGATTTGTGTTCGCCGGACATGTGGACCCAACATTTGTGACCACATGGACTCTACACAGTAACAACATGCTAATCACGAGTGTGCCAGAAAACTGAAATGCTTATTAAAATGATTGATTAAATTGGAGAAGACCTTGTATTGAAAGGATAGTTTGATACTTATATAGTTAAAAATGATTGCTGTTTGCTTCTCTCCATTTTTCCCTTTGATGTAGAGAGTTTTGCTGATTTTTCAAAAACAGCTATATATTTCATTACTGATGACAAGACAAGCTGGGCAGGCTTATGAAAAGTAGACTCCTCTTGCCGTTTCTTGTTCTTTAGATTCTTGTCTCCCTCTCTTGAAAGTCTCCCATTTGATAATGAACCTTCGTCTTGTTTTGATGTGACCTACTCTCAGTGGATGGCAGGAAATGGATGGCAGCCAGAAAGGGACAATATTTGGGAATTAGGCCAAGAGCAAAGGTCATTGTCTGAAAAAGTTACTGTTGTCTAACCTTCACTGACTTATCTATTAAAGATTTACTGTCATTTGGTCAATATAGACTCTCCCTCAGGTTCAGAGACCTGCAAACCTTGACTCTATCTGTCAATGTGGTCTTATTGAACTCAGAAATTATGGCAATGTATGACTTTAACTGTACTTTTAGGCAGCAAGAGGGGAATATTGGGCCCTTATTCAACCAAGTAATTAGATACCACATCAAATTCATTTCTGAAAACCAGATTTGCACAATAAAATCCTAACCCTTATGAGTTCTTCTTCTTCTTTGGACTTCAATGTAGCAGCACAGCAGATGATACAGTGTGTTTTTGCCATCACCACAGGGTAGAATAGTACCACACCTAATGTGATGATTCCCAACATATTTTTATTCTCATTCTTGAGCCACTGTTTTTACATTCATGCTTAAAATGATTTCTGTAATATTTGGTAGTCTCTTTCAAATACAAAAAATAACTAGATGTACCGAACACTATATTTTGTTTCATGCTAAGGCAGCAAAATGCGTGACAATAGCCTATTTATGATAGCTGCAGATCATTACACCATCAGGGAACTGGACAAACCTCTAATTTCAATTTGCAGTGAAGCAGCAGTGAGAGCATTTAAGTGGAAGCATTTTTCTAAGATGGGCTCATCTTAGAGCCATTAGATTTTGCACAAAAATGGCCATTTGCAAAGATGCAAGCTTTTGTATATTTTAAAGTCCCTACTTATTTACATACTTTTACTACTTTTGTACACATCACCTCCTAGATGACAGAAAAGCTGTTTCCATTAAGGTCTGTATCTGTGTCACGTTTCTGGGCCAGAATGGCCCAAAAACAGCCGCTTAAGACTCAGAACATCTGGCCCAGAGTGTGCTCAAGTTGCTACTGTACAACTGAACTAGTCATAATTAGGGCAAAAAACAGCCTCAAGTGGAACTATAAAAGAAAATGCTGAAGCTCTGTGTCCAACACTGCTGGCACAAAGAATGGTCTGTGTGTTTGCAGGAGTTTCCAGAAACACATGTTGCCCTCTCATTGTTACTAAAAAACACTTTAGTGAAAAAGATTTTTTTTTTTTTTTACACTCTACAGTTTTCTTTACTAATTTATGAGGGATAAGAATCCAATTTCCCTGTACTTCCTCCTCTCCCAGCCTGGTAGTTGTCATCTTCATTTTAAACAAATTTTCTCCTTTCTCTTTTGTCTGTTCTGTCTTGTAACCTTCCCCGTTGCAGTATAATATACCATACCTCAAGTAGGTTAAACAAGTAAAGAAGTAATCCAACATAATAGAAATGATCCAGTACCAAAACTTTTGTTATTATTAGTTTCAGTCACCCTTAAGTGTGACCTGAAGTGTATTTTTACACATCAAGTCTTATCTTCATGTGTTAATACACATTAAGAGAACAGCATAGTGTGGTTGGGCTCTGAGCACTTCCAAAACCCGGGTGGCCTACAACGCAGTACTGTGTCTGAACATCTCTTGTGTAGACAGAGTGCTGGAGCTGCTGCTGCTGCTGCTCTGATAACGTGCTGTGAAGCTACGCTGTCTGTGTAGTTTTAGAGTCAGATGAGAAGGACGACAGTGCCCGAGCTGATTTTAAGTGCTTAATCCTTTGATTATTCTTTAGAAGGATTGGTTAATTGATTGGTGTATAATGTCTAATCTACAGCAGTGTCCAAAATCCACATATTCAGTAGTAAAATAAATCTTTATATCTGGAAAGCTGGAACCAAGGAGCAATTTTGTTTCATAAGTGACTTAAATAGCAATGTATTAAAAGTCTTGCTGCTTAATTTTTGTCAGTTGAGTCACTGGTTGTTTTAATACTCTTCTCCTATAGTGAACTAACATGCCAACAGTCCCTGAGTCACATACGTCTTCCATCCAGTCGCATTCCTTACTTATATTTATAAAACTATCGACTACTGGGCATGTAGCTTGCTCCCTTTTTGAGGAGCACATTTGTGTTTGGAGAAAAGAAGATTAAGCACAACATTTTGCATCCCTGATACTTGTTAGTCTGTGTTTTCATGGCATGAAAAAAAAAAAAAATAACAGCACAAAAGCATGTTTTGACAAGGTTTCTTATCTGTGATGGGTCACATTTTCACTGCTGCCTGCCAAGGTCTTCTGTCACATCTCCAAAAGCTGCCATTATTTTTGATCTATAAATATATTCGTTCGGTCTTAGTTCTTTCATCAACACATAAACGAACAGTCGTTGTCATGCAATGGCACATATATTCATATCTGTGCACTGCCATCATGCACATTTGACCATAATGTGCTATGCTTTACCCTGATGTTTTGCTATATGAATCCAGAGAATCCTCTTCTACTCCACTGCTCCCAGAAGGCACCAATGAAGAAGAGTTTTGTTTCAGTTTTGAATCCCTTTAAGGACTAGAGAAGATATTGGGTGATGTGCAAGAGCTCAACATTGCACTTTCATCTTTACCTGTAATCATTTTCCCTCCACCGCCCATCCCTCTCTCATGCCCTCCTCCCCTCTCCCCCCTCTTCCTTCTCCCTCTCAGTATGAATTGATTTAGTCTTATTACCTTACACACCTGCCCTCTGGTTCAGCTCCACTCTTATCTCTCTCTCTCACATAGACACGCATATACCAACTACTGCCTTCTGTTTTTTTTCCCCCTACTCCCTCTGTCATAGTCACACATACACAAACAGACACAGAAATCAGATCCAGCAATCTCTTGTATTTTTGAATACAGCAGCTAAAGTGAGATACAGATAGAGTCTCAGCTTTCAGCTCGACTCCATATCAACATGTCAGCCCAACTGTAACTGTCTCACCAAAATAGAAACACAGTATGTTTCTGAATGTAGGAGACAGTGGTGACATACAGTAGCATGTTCAGTGTTTATGTGTGTCTGTAAGCAGTCCAATGTATGAAGCAGCACTACAACCCAGCAGTATGCCATTAACACTGACAGGGTTGGTGGGTTTAATTCCCACAGGGCCACCTGTACAAAAACTGGACATATGAAATATGTTGTTCAGACTGAGGAGCAATTGTTGTGCATCTGTGCCTTCTGAAGTGACCCGTGTATATAATAAAACTCAGAGCAACCATGTCTATGGGTGATTGGTTTTGATATACAAGTAGGTAAAGCTAATTGGTTAAGATTAAAAAGAGATGATGATCAGGGATAGAGCTCCTTCATGTTTTAACAGTAAGTAAAGTTGGACTTAGCCGTCCAATTCACAAAGTCCCTTTTGTTAGATATTGCTGAGAAAAGTGTGTTCAGACTGTGAGGTGAATTTTAGTTATGGTGCAGTTGTGTGTACACAGTCAATGGATAGACACAAATGGGTGTGAATTTGCCCGAGGTGGCACGAACCGAGGCAAAGACATGTCCGCACCAGTTGAAAATATTACAACTTCAAACAAAAATTGGTGGATGTTCCAAGGCTTTATGAATCTGCTTCACAGGCATCCAGAGACAAGAGGGAAAACCAAAGACACTGGAGGGAACAGAAAAAAAAAATGGAGTTACTGGTGAGTTCTGAGATCAGTCGAAAATGTATCACTTAAGGCTTAACTTAAGGCTGGGGATGGCATGAAAATGACTGAATCAAATGTGGTTGTATCATCAGTAAAAGGATCAGCTACTGAAAATAAGTCTTTGAGGTAAAGGTACAAAACTATGCACATAAAAACGCAAATTCAAAAGTGAACAGCTCCCCAGGCGCACCTAAACCTAAGTTTCTGCCACTACATATGTCTTTGCTGAACTCAAGGTAGAGCAATCTGTCTGCAGTAACTAAATATTTGGAATGTGATGAAGCTGTGAATCACACGTCAAAATCCTTTTATTCTATCTAACCTGTGTGAGAGTGACATGGGCAGCTGTCTTTAAATGTCTTCATACTCACAGGAATGTTTCATTTTGAGGTGATAGTGGAAGTTAATTGTACATTTCCCTCTCTGGCATCAACTGTTGTGCATCTGCAGATAATTCTACATCCAGTTTTTTTTAAAATCTATGCCAAATCTAAATTGCATCTGCAGCGCTGTCAGTTTTTATTGGCTTCTCGGTGACATTGTCTACATTAACAGCATGACATTTAAAATCCTTTCTGTGCTGGTACAAGCTGTATAGTTAAATCCATAACATATCATTACACATCTCTACCTGTGTGCAGTAGTTACTATAATGCTGAACAATGCCTAAGCACTTCTAGACGGTAAAGCACAAAGACACATAATCTCAGCAAACATCAACACAAACTGAGTCTCTCCCCTGAATCTGACACAATCATTCACAGAGTCTGATGAAAGCAAGCCAATATCATTTGGCAATCTGTAGGCCTTTTGCGGAGCGGAGGACATGATCGATTGGAATAAAGGGAGACGATGCGTAATGCAGACACTGTCAGCTGTCCAATCCCCAGAAAGGATTTTATGATTGATGGCAGGCAGTAGCATTTAGAAGTCTCACACCTCTGTGCTGCACTCTCAGCACTCATGGTGATTACAGAGTTAGTGTGTATAAGAGACGTAGGAACTACAGGAACAGAGCAGAGCTGTTGGTGTGTGAGTCTGCATGTGTGGGGTTGATTACAAAGACGCGTGTCTCCACGCTTGGATGTAAAAGTGTGTGTAGAGGTGATGGTGCAGTCTGTCCATGTGTGATTTTGTGATTGAGTGTGTTGCTGTGGAAACCTAGTGGTGATAATATGAGCCTAAAGAAGGGAGGGACGCAGTGAAGGACAAGTGAGGGTGTGTGTGTGTGTGTGTGAGGGTGTGTGTGAGGGTGTGTGTGAGGGTGTGGGAGAAAGGGGAGGATGGAGAAATTGTCAGTGACTGGGATGCATAGGAAGTGTAAGACAAAAAAAACCTGACAAGGTGCAAGGAAGAAATGGAAGAAGTGCATGTGTGGATAGATGAATAAAGCTGCAGCTGATGGGGACATAGAGACAAGGTGGTGTGTAGTGGAGAGAGGGACAAGGGCAGTGGGATGCAGGAAGGAAAGAAGGGATGCAGGTATACAGGAGTCCGTGTGGGGTTGAGGAAAGATGTACAGAAAAGAGAAGGACACACTGTGGCAAAAGTAGGAGGGGGGTGGGGGGTTGAGATGGTGAAAGGGAAGGGAGTTGATGGGATATGTGCTGATGGGTGTGAAGTTTTAAAGGTGTGTTCACGACATGTGGAGTGTTACGTCTTTTACCACCAATTTTGACGCACACCAAAAATGACATTTCCACTGAAATGTGAAAACCTCATTTGAAGTGGTGGTTTTCAAGCTCCATCTTTATTTGATTGATCACAATAGTTTTGTCTTTATTTTGATGACACCATACATATTTTTTTATGGCCCCTCTCCAGTGGACAGTATCGTGTGTGTGTGTGTGTTCGGTGACCTCATCCTTCCACCCCACCCAAACAGTTATGGCTGCAATAAAACAATTCATACAAAAACTGACAAGGGCAAAAAAAAAAAAAAAAGAAGACAAAATCATCTAATTGCTGAATGTGTAGACAATGATTCTGTTGTTACTGTGTTATGGTACAGACTTTCTCATTTAGCTTCCCACAAGAACAGAAAAGTAAAAACGTGTCACAAGCCTCAGCCCAGAAATTCAGTGCTCATCCACTGACTAATGAAGAAATTGTTTAGTTGTATTGAAATCTGGTTGACAAAAACAGTCCAGTTGTTGGACCTAATTCAAGAAACTATTCTGCATATTTGATTATTCAAGGTCCAGATTCTCTCTTTGTGAAGTCGTACTCACGCATTGTTCTTGTGTGTCATTACATCTGTCTCCTTGAATAATGAGGCGTTTATAATTACTGGGTTGTGTTTTTACAAACACTCAAAAGTTATTTTAGATTACCAGCCTTTTTTGTTGTCATTGTTTAACTCTGCCATTAAAAATGCATACAGTGACCCTGAATGTGAGTGTGAGGAATGACTCATCCAAAGGTCTTTGTGTGTGCCCAGCAATTTCTCAGTTCCTTTGTGTGAACACAAAGTCCTTCTTTGTACTGAGAAGCACTATGCGTGGGGTATGAGTGTGTGATACTGTGTGTGTTTGTGTGTCTTTGTCATTGAGTGGTTTCACATGTAGGGTCAGTGACAGGGCAAACAGCAGGCCAAGGGAGGCTGGCGTATATATCTGTGTGGTTTTCAGCAGAGTCAAGAGGACACAGCAGGATAGGTGAGATGTTACTTGACTAATGTGTATCTGTGTGTGTGAGGGAGTATGCCTGGCAGGTCAGTGGCTCCTTAGTGTCCTAGCATGCGGGCGGCACAAGCTGTGCCCATCCACTGTATGTTTAAACTGCGAGAAGAAGCCACTCTGCGGTTCTGAGGAGGAATTGTTCGTGATGTGCGTTGGAGAGTTGTGGGTGTGTTGCTGTTTCATTCCTGTCGGTAACTGAACAAACACTGGCACAGCCACCCCACTGAGGTGTTTCCGGCACTGTTACAGAACAATGCACTTTTAACAGGAGAAAACTGTCTGTTATCTCAAAGCTGAACAGTTAAAAATCAATGCTGAAGAAATTGTTAAAAGGAACCCCGGAGGATGGTGGAAATTAATAACTGATGTTGAATATTAGAAGAAAAAAAAAAATTACCTGTGATGCTGCAGCCAGGAACATACTGTAGCTGTTAATGACAACACAAGAGTTCATATGCTGCATTATGGGAATGTAAGTAACCGTTGTATTTTTTTTAAAAATTAGCCTTGATGTAACAGTGGCTTGTGCATAGATGAAGGCAGGAAACAGGAGAAAGAGGGAGCATGACATCGAATCAAACTGGAACTGAAGTATGGACATTACAGCTATGAGGTGTGTGTTGTGATGGTTCGGCTACCGGGTCATTCCAGCCTTTTATTTTGGTGAAAGTCAATTGAGGAAATAGCCTGGCAGGTTAATATCTAGTGCTTTAACAACTTTAGAAATTTAGGCCTTAGTTTCAGTATGCTTTATATGACAACACATTTTTAAAGGGGTTTAAAGTAAAAGGTCACATTTTTAATAAAGTAGTGTATAATACGCTGAACTATTTTAACACAAGCAAAGGTGAACTGCTGCAGTATCACTAGTATAGGGCCAGATGGCTTAAACGGCTATTAGCTGCACACTGGACCTCCTAAGGCCAAGCTAAACCTTCATCCCCAACCATCAAGACAACCGCTTCCTCTCTGTATAAATGCAAATCCATCAGGACCAGTGATCAGCATGATCCCAAACACCACACATTACATGGCATCTCTTATCAGGATTGTGTTTTACTATGCATCACCCCAAAACCATTTCACAGCATGAAATTGAAGAGTGGGACAGAATTAATGCTCGAAGGAGCCTGGGATCACAGACTAAGGGGAGAAACAACACTGTGCCAGGCAAAACTCTAAAAAAGGCATGGATGCAATCACAGTCCTCACTGCCTTTCATTTAAAAATTACTTTTATCCAACATAATGTCAAAGCATCAGTGTGTCATATTGGAAGATGCTAAAGACACATATTACTATATAGTAATCATTTTAATCTCAGCATTCCATATCTGTACTCAGCATATTGTGATAATATACAGTTTTGTAGTTTTACAAATTGGTTTAAATGTAAGGGGAAAGTGTGTGTGAGTGTGAAAGCCTCTGACCAGGGATTGGTGTGTGAAATATTTATGGGGGACAAATGCATCAAGGACGGGATGTTTTGGGGTTAAATGCCTTTCCATTTGCCAGCTTGCTCAAACAAAAAAGAAACACTTTTAAAAGGCCCACACCTGAATGCGTCTGTGAGTTCTCTTGATAACCACTACAAGACCCCACTTTCTACTGTAGCTGAACCAGACTTGGCAACCCTACACTCTCGGGGCACACAATCAACAGCCTAACCTGCCTTGAAATGCTTGAATTGAAACTAGCCTTCATCCAAATTTTCCAGATTATTGCTACTTTTATCATTTCATATCAGGCAACAGCTCACCACCAACTAAATACAACTGGCTGGGCAAATAGTTAAAGTAAGTATGTGTAATAATACTGAGTAATATTGACCAAATTTAACCAAACAATAAATATAGTGTTAAACTTAGTGTTATGTTACATGAGATCTACAATGACTGATGGTCCTCTCAATGAATCAAGAAGGGGTAAAAGACTGATTTATGGTAATCTCTTCGCTCTGACACATGGCAACAGGATAAAACTAATAAACTTTGTGTGAGCTATTATGACTTGCCCCTGACAGCTTTTAGCTTTCATTTTTACAGAACAATGTCAATACCACGTGTTCCTAAAGTTATTTCCAGATGTTTATGTATTGATAAATAAATGCTTTTGCAGAAATGTAACCTGACTATGGATACAAATTCACTCACGCTTCCTAATAAAAATAAAACTTATATAGTCGACTCTTAATGTTATTTTCAAATGCATCAGCTATTAAGAAGGAATATGTCAATAACTCATATATTTACACTTATTGACTGTTCATATTGGTCTTATTTCTGACTCGGGAATATATTTTACCATGTGCCACCCCATAAAAATAATTAGCCCCACATTCTGAATTTTCCGCTGGCACCCCTGTTGTCGCCACCACTCCTGCCACATAACTGCAAATTATCAGTCTTTTGTGGAACACTTATTACTCTGACAAAGGAGGTTAAATAAAAGTGAATGATTCAACAACATAGCAGCTACCTCCAAATTCAGACTCTCTGACAATTCTTATAAATGTCTTGTCTACTACACTAGTTGAAGCAAATGCTGTGGTTACTTGGATATAATCATTACCAAGGTGATCATACTAAATAGGAACATTTTAATCTTTATAATTATTTGTATATTAAGTAATGCAAATCATAGTTTGAGGCTCAATAAGGGGAAATCACACATCAGCCCAGCATGTAGGTTAGAGGAGCAAGAACTCTTGATGCAATGCATTTAAATATTGGGAGGGGAGAAATATTTATACAATGCGCTGCTTCCTTTTACTTTTTACTCGAGTACAGAAGCACCAGTATGGTGGGGCTTAAGTAGCTCCATCCCAGTTTTCAGGAAAAGAAATTGCATCTTTACAAGCACAAAGAAGAGCCCCATCCTGCACCTTCAAATGAAATATCAATATCAAATTAACTTTGCTACAGTTTGCTTTGCTGTGCAGCTATGTTTTAAAACATGGATCATTGCTGAGGTGGGAACCCATAGCATTGCACAGCAGTGTTAATCTGACAAAAACCACTGGTGTGGGGCTAATATTGAATCCATAGTTAACAGCTCAACAGGACAAAATCCACCTAGCAGCAGTGCATGTGTCCATCAGAGTCTCTGTGGCTCACAAGAAACAATGTGAACAGAAAGTGATTTGTGTAACTTTACTGATTTAAACCCATGTGGGTTAGACATTGCCCTTCATTTTTCAGTGGTAATGACGCTGTGTAATGCATTTGATATGGCTGCAAGCTGGTGTTTACATTGGCTGTGATATTTTAATTTTCATTAGATACAGAAAAGCGTAAGCACAACCATCAGACTAATGGAAATATTTCCTCTGAGCATATTCTGACTCTCAGATCTATATTCCATACTCATACCGTTTAGTGTTAATGATATTTTCATTTAATAAACACCCTACTCTGTTGCTGAGCGGTATTACACATTAGCGATGAATCATATTATTATTAATAGAGGAAACTGAGCACTTAGCAGGTATAGTGATCACCATGATGCCAAAGATAGCAGTGAAAGTTTAGCTACAAAGATTATGCCATGCTCCTCCCAATCAGCAAAGGCTTTAAAGTGAAAGCAAAATCTCTGGTACATGATTGGTAATAACAACAACCGCATTAATTTCAAATCAGTAAACTTTACTACACAATATTCCTTTAGATCTTATCCCTAATGACCACTACACTGAAGTGCTGAGTCCCTTGTCATGCCATTAGGTTAATGAAAAACAAAATGTTGATACACACACACACACGCACCCTCACACACACACACACACACACACACACACACACAGCTTTTGTTTGGTGCAGGCATCCAATGCTGCAGCTGGGAGTTGTTTTCCAATATCTTTAAGTAGTGTGACAGTTGGAGTGCCTAGTTGGCTTGTGGAAGACGGACATAGGCACAGATGCTGAAACACACGCACACACACACAGGCAAATGCACTCACACACAACTGATGTATTGTAAGTGCTTGATAAATCACATTACAGAGTGAGCATTTAGAGGACCACAAAAACAGTGCAGTAGGTAGCAACTGGGGCAACATGTACACAAACAGACATTATACCTTAATTTATTCATTGGATTAATATAACAGAGCTTAATAGAGTAGTCATTTAATTAATTATATGGCTGACAGAAAACTTATTGCCAACAATACTGATGAATGTTTGTGGAAGGATATTTCAGCAGCATCTACTACTTTTCTGTTTTTGTTAATGATGTACATTGCAATGATTAATTGATGAGTCAGTGCACAGAAAATCAGTCATCCTTTTTAAGCAGAAATCTCATATGCTTTATTTGTTTTTTGTTCTTTTTTTTCTTAAATGTAAAAATCGGATGCTTTTCCTCTTCACATATAATAGTAAACTAAAAATTTATGTATTTTGGTCTCAAGGTTGAACAAACAAAATAAATAAAGCACAGATGTCACAGACTGTGGGAGACTATAAAAGGATTTTTCATTAATTTTTAATTTTAGATTACATAAGGATTACTGAATAATTCAAATAATCACTAGGCATGACCCTGCTATAGAATGAGTTTTTTGAAGCTATCCCACCATCTATATACAAAATAAATCACAGGTAAATGAAAAACCAGTTTGGCTCTTTATTGCAAAAAAGACCAAGTGTGCCTAGAAGTAGAGATCAAGCAAGTTCAGCTTAGCCTTGAACTGAAAACATGTGTGGCCTTATTGGAAAACGCCGTCTGTTTGGCGAAGAGTAACAGGTAGGCCTGCTGATGGAAAAGCTGCAGAGGCTTCCAGATTTACTGCACCGTAAATGACTTAAGTGCAGTCTGCTTGTGGGTGTTTTTGTACAGTAAACACACAGACGAGCTGTCATGTCCACATGCACTGGGAGCAAGTGCTGGCAGGATGTGCTCCACTGACAGTGAATGGGCGATCTGCAATGCAGCCTCAATGATAGCACCCAGAGTAATATTATGGAAATATGGCCACATTTTCTGCTTCATAACAATGAACTGGAGGAAATAAAGCACCCGATACCCATTGATGCTATGAGCGCTGTGAGCACAATGAAGCTCATTTAAATACGGTGACAAAGTTGGCCGGCAGTTCATTGTCAGCTGGGACACCACAGGTTCTTTTCATGTCTCCCATTCAGTCCAAGACACAAAGTTAATTCAGTCTTGGCCCGTGACCCAGACACAATAAACCAAAATGATGCCATTGTCTTCTGACTTACTGAATATTTGAAACACTTTGGGACAGGCTACAGCTTGTGTACTGGGTTGTTTTCATGCTGTAGTCAATTCTCAGATACAATAACACACCCCTTCAAGTTAGTCTTATGTCATTCATTGACTCAAAGTAATCCTGTTTACCAAAGACAAAAGAAAAAAAGAAAAAAACTACACACACACACACACACACACACGCCAGTTACACAACTTAGCTACATTTCCTTGCATTTGCTCCTGTGTACAGACAAAAAGGCACACACCACAACCACCAATGATGTGGTTGATTTCATTTGGTTCCCATGAGGCTAAGTGTTTGTGTGTGTGTGTGTAGTGATACAGTCTGGATGAATAGCATGGGAGTGAGGATATTATAGGAAAGTGAGGACATTTTGGCCAGTTAAGATTAGAGTTAGAGTCAGATTATGGTTATGGGCCAGGGAATGCTTTATTTCAACAAGTGTCCTCACAAAGATAGTTGTACGAACATCAGTCTGTGTGTTAATGTGTGTTTTTGTGCAGTCTTAATGATTTTTAGCCTGCTGGGCGTCCATCTGTGGGTTTTTCTGGTGTCATTTCCACTCTACATATCCCTGTACGTGTCTTTCACACACACACTCACACACACACATACTTAAATTACCAAATACACTAAACGTGCATCACATGCACACATAAAAAAAAGACCAAACGAGACTCGTACAACGAAGCCCACACATTATATGTGCAGACATGAACGAACACACACTGCTCACACAGACCACTTAACACACAAAATGAGAGCCCCTGGGTACAATAGAGGTGCCTCCTAATACTTTCTATTTATCATGCAGCAGTTGAACCCCTTTCTTTCTAACCAGCACGCACACACACACACACACACACACACACACACACACACACACACACACACACACACACACACTTTATCCTCATAAAAGCACTGCCTGCATAGATTGGCCATTAAGATTTAAGAGTGTACGAACGGAAAACCATTGGTGGGCTGATAATTCATTTACAGACTGACTGAGGAGAGATGCTACTGTTTGTGTGTGTGTGTGTGTGTGTGTGTGTGTGTGTGCGCACGGTGAATAGTAACACAGAAACCGATTAAGTGAGGGAGGACGGAGGCGTGCGGTGAGAGGAGGAGAGATGAGGAAGGAGAGATAATGGAAGAGGATGCAAGAAGAAAAGAGAGAAAGACTGATACAAATGGGGGAAAGAAATGATGGAGGAGAAAGGGACAAGGAAAGACAAAAACAAAGGAGAGATAAAGAAGAAAAGGATAAAGAAAATTGAGAGGGAGGGAGAAGACAGAAAGGGAGCACCACTGGGAGGGTTGAAAGATAAAGAAGGAGGGAAAAGGCAATAAGCAGAGGAAGCCTGAGCCATTAGGGAGCCAGGAGAGGAAAAGCAAAAGAACAAAACCGTTTGCACAAACTGTATAACACCTGACATCTGCTTGAAATCACTGCAGCTATACTGCAAATTCTTGAATGTACAACCACAGGGTATAACACGGTTTTACCCTTAAGAGCTCAAACATCTAACATGAAGTTTTGAATAATGTATCAGAAGTATTATCTGACATTTAAAGAACCTCCTCTTCTCCATCTTTGAACAAGTTATCTAATCCGAACGCTAGCTTCCATGAGTTTTGTCCAGCTTTGTTGTCTTCTGCTCTCTCTTATGCTTTTATCGACATCATTCCAGTTTAGATCAAAGCATCAGTGCAGATAAAACATAATGAGACAAATCTGAGCATTTCAATTATTTCTGATTTCCTCTGATAGTGTCAGAGCATTTCTTTGGTCTGGCCAGATCACAAAAAAAAAAAAAAAAAAAAAAAAAAGCCAGTCTTACAGACAGATATAGGATTCTTTCAAAGACGGCAGCAGGGATACAAACAGATGGACAGGCTCTTTCCATCAAAGACATTAAATTTGCTATTTCATTGTTTGATTAATGGCCACACAGGAGAGACAAAGAAATAGAAGATAAAGGAAGCAGGGGAGGAGGTAGAAAAGCAGAGACAGTGAAAGGCTACATTTTTTGGATGATTTGAATGGTATTAATCATAATCAGCTGGTCAATCACAGCAAGTAAGTGTAGAGAGCTTCTGCTGCAACCTACAATTATTACTAATGACGCATTCAGCTCAGTATCAGCACAGGGCCAACACACACACACACACACGGTCATACACACAGTTAGAGGCAATCTAATGATATCTGATTGATAGTCTGGAGAGAATGTCCTTCTGTCCTGTGTGTGTGTTTCTTCAGTACTAAGTGTTATAATACAGTATAGTGGGCTTTAATGTTTCCCTTATGATACATAATAGTCCTAATATCCTTAGTCATTCAGCTATCAATAGCCTGCACACAACTCCAACGTATTATGTTACGAAATTCAACTTAATTTGTGTTTGTCTGGATGTGATTACTTATTTGGTGAAGTGTTAGTGTTTGTATCGTTCACCAGGTGGCATGAGCTTTTGGTTCTGATTGACTATGTTTGTACAGAAAATTTGATCAGTCCAGTATCTCAGGTGGCCAATAAGATGGTTTTGTTGCTGCTGGAAGTGAAGTGGTATAACAGAGACAGTGATAATGCCAGAACCAGGCTAACAAGATTGCTGACAGTTAACCAAAAAAAAGCTCTCTGTAGCTATGGGGGCTGGAGGAGCACTTTGCTGAAGAGAACAGTGCAATCCTGGGAACGAACGGGACTATTGATTGTGAGTAGTACTATAGCCTGGCAGCATGGCATGTTAGCAGTAGCTACAGCAGTTTACCAACTAACTAATCATGTGGTCACTAAGTTACCCATTAGACTTTATCTAGTATGGGATTAGCACAACACTGATTTTGTGAGAACTGCCAATGATTTATTAAGCATTAAAATGTATAGTTGGAGTCATTGCAAGCTAAAGTTTCTGATTGAAAGCTATTCAGTCTAGCTTGTTAGCCAGCATCATGGTAGCTGATGGCACATCATCATTGATCGTTTTAAAAAATGGGGCAGTTAATACTCACTTTTGTCACCTGTCATTCAGTTCAGTCATGTTTCTAAAAATGACTCCAGTGTCTATAAACAAACAAACAAACAAAAAAAAAAAACAACTGACAGGTTAAAAGAAATAAAGGGAAGACAAAAGAAGGAAAATTAAAATGAGAATACCATAAACAGATTTTTATACTAGGCTCTTTTGTTTTTTCCATTGTTGTTTCCAGGCAGAGAGAGCAGGATCCAGCTGACAGAAAACAAAAGAGCATCAGCAGAAATAGATAGAGACAGAGGGGTGGACAGTCACAGACAGAGAGGGAAGATCTGTTGAAATACCAAACTGATTAGCCGGTGTTTCTGACATTTAAATGCCACGTTTACATAAAGAAATGTTTCCTAGGAATATTAATCACTCTAGTTAATTCACAAGGAGAAAGATATCTATGGTGCTTGTGGCGGGAGAGAGTGAAAAAGGGAACAGGCAGTGAGGAACAAATACAGAGGGAGAACTGGCAGAATGGTGTGTTAGTGATATTAATGCCAGTGTCACAAAAATAGGACCAACTGTAATATTATAAATGTTGAAATGCTATCATTAAATGACAAATCTCACCCTTCTTAGAAAGAGGCATCTTAATGGCCTTCAAAAATCCAGCGGTGGTCGACAAACCATCACAGAACCAGCAATACATACAATATACTATTTATCTAATGGCTTTTCCCAAAGTACCATAAAGTTGTCAAAATGCAAACATTTTCAGCAAACAATAAGTGATTTCAATGTAAAATGAAACTATCTGACAACGTCATCTTTTAAGTCAATGGTCCGACCACGGCACAGCCCATTGCGTTAATAGGTAAAATCATGTTGTCTCTCTTGAAACATCTTCATCTTGACTGCCAATCTGAAATAACTTCTCGCCATGTAGCACCATGGGGCTTTTTTGACATGACGCCAGAATGGAATATATTCCAGCAAAGGATCATTTTGTCATTACAAGCTCAGAATAAAAGTGACAAATGGACAAGAAGATGACTAAGACATGGTAACAGAGAAAGGTAATTCCCTCTGTGGCACTTCGGGGTTAGGTGGCAGAAATAAGATTTACGCAAGGTCTGTGTCTTTTCAGTGACATTCCATTTAAGTATGTCGGACATCCGTGGGACCTAAATTGCAGTTGCAGTTTGTCCAGGCGCTCAGGCTTATTATTGCAAATTAGGTGAGAAACTGGATTTTGCCTGGGGGCCAGCAGTTGCTCATCATATTTCTAAGTAGTTTGTCTAGAACTCCAGCATGGAGATAAGTGACCATAATGACAGCCTATAAGTGCTCCTCTACAACACAGCTTTCATTAACACACTGCCATCTTGATCTATCTCAGCTGTTCCACATGACACATCAGGGTGCTTTCAAGGTGTTGCTAACTGGCTCACACAAACTCCATCTTCTCTTTCCATCTGTTGACACTCATGATAGCCTGATATATAAAAACTGACATTATGACAGGCCAACAAAGTGCAAAACAGATGAGCCAAATACACATAGTCTGGACTTGGATCTGTGAAATGTGATAACTCTGGGGTTGGCCAGTACCAGATACTGACTACTAATGCATCTATTTACTATTATTATATACTTTCTTGAGAACTACGTAAGTATTTCATAACGAATGCAAAATGGCTTTTTTCTGCATGTTAATTCTATTATTGTAAAATGATATTTTCATTAACTAGGCTGCAATGGGTGTAAAGGCAGTGATGCTGTTTCACAGTTGATAGTATTCACCTGCCATGAGGGGCCATCTAGTGTCAAACCATTTCTGGGTTTCATTTGGCTTCATTTGCATTGAGCTTTAGAGCTTATGAACCCTGGAACATGTCCAGTGCAACTTGAGTTCAAACAGCATTGTTGTCAGGCCAAGACAAACTCAAGTGGAGAAACTGCCAAATTTTATTGGTCTTCAACCTCTTCCAGTGGACTGAGATGCTTTCTAGCGTCCACAAATTTGAACTGACCAGTGTTTTTCACAGCATTAATAACACATGCCATGCAACTTTCGACCTCTTGTGCTAAACAGTTCTGTTATTTGTGGTATTGGAAGAATTCATAAGTTGTACTGATAATTACCATTTCCAACATCACATTGCAATACACAAAACAATGTGATGTCTCCTCCTGGTTCTAGTATTGTTCCTTTGATGTATTTAACGGACAATGTCCAGTTTCAGAGCAGTTCTTTAAAGCTTGAGTCACAAATAGAAACTTTTACAATGGGCGAAATTAAAGCCAGACAGTGTTGCATCATAACAACATGAAAGCAGTGAGAACAATGAACAGATTAGGTGCAAAGACCAACGGCAGATCACTTCTGTCAATGTCAGTTGACAAACTAGTTATTTTCAAGTGTAACCTGGTCCTTTTAAATGTCTCATTTTATGTGTGTTGTAGGCTTCCCATCAATTTTAGAGTATAATTCAGGATTGTTGGATTCACTTTAGAGTTCTACTACTGCAATCTGATAACAGTAGTTAAGTTCTCAGATCCTGTGATCGAGGCTTATTGGATGCTCCAGGCTCATACATACATTGCTGTGCTTTTGAAGTTTGTCTCTTTGGACTTACATTCTGTAGACGTTCGCAACATCGTTAAAAAAAAAAAAAAAAAAAAACAGCTCAAAACCCACATAAGGTAGGTTTTCTATAAGCATAACATTTTTTCGATGGGTATGGAAATGATCATATTTAAAGATGTAGACACAAACTGTCATTCCACCCTATAAACATTAGCATTTTCCTTGAATCAGTTTCCAGTAAATTAATTGAAATAATGTGTGTCTTTTTTAGCCTCACCCCAGCATGTTACACTGCGGAGCCACATGATGAAATGCTAGCACTGAACAAACTATTAAACTCAATCCCCCCTAGTGCCTTGATAATATCCTCCACCAGCCAATGAAGATCAGGAAATTTGAAGCATCCACCACCAGAAAATTTGGAAAGTTGAGCCTGCTCATGCTAAAGTACCACGCCACCTTTATGAGTCGCAGGTCTTGAACAGTGCCCGTTCCCTTAAAAGCATTACTATAAAGTTCATGATCACAGGCTCAAATATACTGAACTTATGGCCACCCTGTAATGTTAATTTAGGTAGGACTCTTAGTTGGAGTTGTGTGTAGACTATCTACAGCTGAATGACGAAGGACATTATGACTATTACAGATGATTGAATAGTTGTGATGAGAATGAGTGGACCAGAATGGAGGAAATTGGATATTTGATGGAGAGATTTTCACCTATGATCATCATAGTCTCTTTCCATTTTCACTCTTCCTCTGATTCTCTCCTTCCTTCTCCACCATTTGCTCCCACTCCTTCGCTCTACATCCTTTTATCTTTTCCCCTCTCGCTTTGCTCGCCCCATCTTCCCTGCTGTCTTTGCTCTCTCTCCGAACCCTAAGTAGCCACAAATGGTCCCTAATAGCCTCCAATGGAGATGAATTGATCGTTGTGTGAACCGAATCGATAGGAGATTGCTTTTGCTGTACACAGTGGGACACTGAGCAGGCAGGCGGCTTTAATTAAGTTAACAGTAAACCACGATTGCTTCGGAGTTTTATTAGGAGAATAAAGTTTACGATGATTACAAAGAGAGCAAAAAAAATGGTTTCAGAATAAAAGCTGTGGAGGAGAGGAAAATATTTACCCTGATGTGTGTCTGATTTGCTTGGATGTTGCTATATTCAGTCATGAGTCTTCCTGTCTGACTCATAAAATGTTTGTTGGATGTTTTCTCACTTCCTCAGCCTGTTTTTCTCTCCACACCATCTCCACTGCTTTCCATACTTCCTTTCCTCTACTATCTCTTTCCCAAGCTTCTTCTCATTATCTATCTCCCCCTACCCCATCTGACCTCATCTCCTTCCCTTCATCCCTCCTCCTTTTCCCTCCCTCTCTCAACTATAATAGGATGAGCAGCAGAATTTGATCAGCAGTTTTTTTAAAGGTCACAGAACCAAGCGAAAACTCTCCGCCTAAGGGCCGAGGGAATGAGCGAGGCAAGGAGGAAAGGATTTTGGAAAAGGGGAGGCAGGTGGGAGAGATAAAAAGGCCGACAGAGTCAAGGGAGGAAAAGGAAAGCGAGCTAGAGGAGGAAATTCTGCATGGAGAGAGGACAGAAGGTGGAGATAGAGACGGAGAGGAAGAAGAGGAACAGTGTGAAGGTGGGGGTAGTGCAGTAATGGAGGAAAGAGGTGGAAGAAAAGAGGGAGGAGGCAGATGAGGTAATTTGCTGTTTTATGACAACAGATCTGGTAACAGATGAATGCGTATTAAATATGTAGGAGAGGAGGAAGAGAGGAAGGAGAGCAGGGTGTGACGACGAGAAAAGGAAACAAGAAAGAAGTAGAAAGGAAATGAGAGACCATTAGCGGGAAGAGAGGGCTGGAGAGGAAAGAAGGTAAAGAGGGAGGAATAGAGTGACAGAAGGACAAAAGATGAGACATTTTCATTTCTCTCACCCACTGCCTCTCTCTCATCGTCTTGCCTTTCCTCAGTAACAGTCAGATCTTAATCACCTCTCAATCTCTTCAGGCCCTCTCATCAGATCTCCTGGCCACTGTCTCTCTGTCTCTTGCTGTTTTATTCCCTCTGTTCTCTTCTTCTGTTTAAGATAAAAGACACTTTTATTGCCCTACAGTGTCTCATAATGGTCACACAGCATAGCAGTCTCCCTGTCTGGAGCAATAATAATTCTTTCATATCATTCTATCATTTATAATCAAATAGACCAGAATCTTTCCCAGACTCACTGAAGACCCTCTCTCACCCTGTTTCCTCCGCTGCCTCTCTCTCTCTACTACCTCTTTCATCTCTCGCATCTTTCTGCTGCCAATCTTTCCCATAAGTGTCTTTTTTCAGCTACATGTCTGTGGTTTGTGTGCATCTGTGAGAACATGTTATTACATAGAATAAATCACCATGTTTTGTCTCTCATTGCATTTTTATAGTGGAATTTATCCCCTGCTGAAAAACTTTTTTGCCAACCTCCAGTGTTTTAACCTGTTGGGTGTGGTTACAGTTGCACCAGAGCATAATTATTTAGGATGAAATATATTTGCAGTTGTTTTTTTTGGGGGGGGGGGGGGGGGGGG